>NW_025396241.1:0-1234 GCF_016433145.1 Gracilinanus agilis | reverse complement strand
TAAAGGATGACCCAATAAACTCTCAGTGTCTTTCCTTATACTGGGCTCAGAATGAACTCCGTTTTCCATTGCTGACTTTGCTTAGTTGCCATTCCATGGAACATTATGCCTTCAGCCACTGCACCCACCCCCTTTCAACTTCTTTTTATTTGTCGTCTTCCCTCATTATATTGAAAGCTACTTGACTTCATGGACTGTTTTTCTTACTTGTATGCCCAGCTCTTAGTATTATAACTGGCACACAGTAGGTTGCTTAATAAATGTCTATTGAATTAAATTTCAGTTGAATCAGTCAACAGAGTACAGGGTGTTTAAGGAATTTTCCTAAATATATGAATAAGGTCCAGTGCTTATCCCAGTGCCTGGCACACAGTAGGCTCTTTAATAAATATTTATTGGGTGACCAATCTTAGTTGGTTAGAGAGGATTATAAGGATTTGTTGTTGAATACATTTGTGCATATGTATCAGTGATTGGCTTTTTTGGTCATATGTCTTTCTATATGTTTCTATCTTTGGGAAACCAAACACTTATCAAAAGCATTCAATACAAAGATTTTTCCCATTTTACTATTTCTTTTGTCCTAGCTGCATTAACTTATAGAAGCTTTTCATCTTCATGTAATCAAAATTATCCATTTTATCTTTTGTTATTGTGTCTATCTCTTGTTTGATTAAGAATATATTTATTAACTACTCATATTTGTGAGAGGCATATTATCTGCTTCTCTCCTAAAATTTATATAGTATCATTTTTAATATTAAGAGCACTTCCATTTAGAATGGACTATTATATGGCGTATTAATCTAAACCTAATTTCTGCCATACTGCTTTCTATGTTTTACCAGCAAATTAACAAATTAAAAGTTCTTTTAAAAGTAATTTAAGTTTTCTGGTTTATTATACACTGGGATATTGAGTTCCATTGTCTCTTCTACGTTGTCTAGGCTATATATTTCATTCATCTACTTTTAAAAACCAGTTTAAACCAATACCAGGTTGTTTTGATAAATGTTGACTTATAATTTGAGTTTCAGCAGAGCTCTGACTTTTGTTGCTATCAATTAAAAAAAAAAAACCTACCTCCTGTCTTAGAATAAATTATTATCTGTTCCAAAGGAGAATGGCTGTAGGGGGTAGGCAATTGGGGTTAAGTGACTTGCCCAGGGTAATAAGTCTCTGATACCATATTTGAGCTCAGATCTTCCTGACTCTAAGCCCAGATTAAATCTCT
>NW_025396240.1:0-1233 GCF_016433145.1 Gracilinanus agilis | reverse complement strand
TAAAGGATGACCCAATAAACTCTCAGTGTCTTTCCTTATACTGGGCTGAGAATGAACTCCGTTTTCCATTGCTGACTTTGCTTAGTTGCCATTCCATGGAACATCATGCCTGCAGCCACTGCACCCCACTTTCAACTTGTTTTTATTTGTTGTCGTCCCTCATTGTATCGTAAGCTACTTGACTTCATGGGCTGTTTTTCTTACTTGTATGCCCAGCTCTTAGTATTATAACTGGCACACAGTAGGTTGCTTAAAAAATGTCTATTGAATTAAATTTCAGTTGAATCAGTCAACAGAGTACAGGGTGTTTAAGGAATTTTCCTAAATATATGAATAAGGTCCAGTGCTTATCCCAGTGCCTGGCACACAGTAGGCTCTTTAATAAAAATATTTATTGGGTGACCAATCTTAGTTGGTTAGAGAGGATTATAAGGATTTGTTGTTGAATACATTTGTGCATATCTATCAGTGACTGGCTTTTTTGGTCATATGTCTTTCTATATGTTTCTATCTTTGGGAAACCAAACACTTATCAAAAGCATTCAATACAAAGATTTTTCCCATTTTACTACTTCTCTTGTCCTAGCTGCATTAACTTCTTATAGAAGCTTTTCATCTTCATGTAATCAAAATTATCCATTTTATCTTTTGTTATTGTCTCTAGTTCTTATTTGATTAAGAATATATTAACTACTCATATTTGTGAGAGGCATATTATCTGCTTCTCTCCTAAAATTTATATAGTATCATCTTTAATGTTAAGAGCACTTCCACTTAGAATGGACTATAATGTGGTATATTAATCTAAACCTAATTTCTGCCATACTGCTTTCTATGTTTTATCAGCAAATTAACAAATTAAAAGTGCTTTTAAAAGTAATTTAAGTTTTCTGGTTTATTAAACACTGGGATATTGAGTTCCATTGTTTCTTCTACGTTGTCTAGGCTATTTATTTCATTCATCTACTTTTAAAAACCAGTTTAAACCAATACCAGATTGTTTTGATAAATGTTGACTTAAAATTTGAGTTTCAGCAGAGCTCTGACTTTTGTTGCTATCAATTAAAAAAAAAACAACCTACCTCCTGTCTTAGAATAAATTATTATCTGTTCCAAAGGAGAATGGCTGTAGGGGGTAGACAATTGGGGTTAAGTGACTTGCCCAGGGTAATAAGTCTCTGATACCATATTTGAGCTCAGATCTTCCTGACTCTAAGCCCAGATTAAATCTCT
>NW_025396239.1:0-6213 GCF_016433145.1 Gracilinanus agilis | reverse complement strand
ACATAGATGTGGGCATGTGATTATATATATATATATATATATATATATATATATATACATAATAGAAGACTATACTCAAAGTGAGATTTCAGTAAAGATTGCTGATTAAGATAGTTATTCTTTTTCTAAGCGGAGAAAAAACAACTTAAAATTTTGAAATGAATTTTATCTCTCTCATTCCTAATTTACCAGGTCATATTATACTATAACATACCATATTATACCATACCCTATAGTACCCTACCGTACCACACCATACCGTATCATATGTTGTGCCATGTCATGTCACGTCATGTCATATCATATCCATGGTAGCGTAAACCTCTAAATAAAAACACATATATATACTTGTATATGGTCTAGGTCCACATAATTAGGTTCTAAAAAAACTCCCCAGAGATCTTTTGTTTTATTACTTCCCTAATATTCAGTGTCTACAGAATGACTTCTTTAAAAGGTCAAATGATTATCTAACTTTGGTAAATTCACTGTGCTTTAGTTACACTAAAAATACTTATAACTCAAGGAAACCTAAAGCGAGAACTTTCAAATGTAAATGACAATCCTTAACATTACTTTTGCAAATTTTTATGTATCATTTGTGCATTTCAGATTTTCTTCAGAGTACAGCTATATTAAAGATATACCCTTAGGTTAAAGAAGTTTTACTGGCCTCTTTGCATTTGTTTAAACAAGTAAAACATAAATATCTATGTATATACTTCTGTATATGCACATACATGTTCATGTATATTTATAAACATATAGATATTTAGGTATATACATGCATTTGTATAAACACACATGTGTCTACATAATTATATGTGCAAATATAAATATAAATGATAAATATATAAATATATAGGATATATGATGTATATACATGTGCATACAGAGTATCCCAGAAGTCTTAGTGAAGTTTTACACTATTAAAACTAGTGATGCCTTATATATCTGCAATAAGTTTTCTTATAACACCTATATCCCAAGGAAGCCACCTCATCCCAGATCACTACTACTTATGTGTAAGAAGGAAAAACTAGGTAGTCAACATTTTCTCAGAAACCCATGAGCTCCTTCCTTAACCCATGGGGAAAGAGACACCTCTCAGTTAGTCATTTCCTTTTCTAGGAAAATAGGTGATTGATGTGTGGGTCATGATTTGTGTGACTTGATAACTAGATGATTCTCAGAATTCTCTGCTTAGCCAACATTAATGGGGTCCTGGACTAGGTTCATGGAATATTCCACCTTTATCTTCTTGGTCTCATAGAAAGCACTATCACAGAAATTATGAAGTGTAGCCCCCAATAGTAAGAATAGACCCCAGTAAAATCACAGCCATAACCTAGAAGTAGTCAGACACATAGCTTTTCCCTTCAGCCTGAACCTAATCCATTTTTCTCCCCAAGAATATGAGATGTTCTGCCAGGAAACTGCTGGTGCAAGAATTCCATGTGAAACCTAGCTAGGGAGTCACCCACTGACATACTGATCTTTTACTTATAGAAAACTCCTGTTGAGAATCACTGAAGGAATTTATATCCATTATCCTTATCTTGTAAATCATTGTTCCTGCAAAAGGCTTACCTAATCCCTTAGCCTACATCATTTTCCCTATAAGTGTGTACCCCAACTCATTAAACTTTGTTACTGCTCAGAGAGACTTGTCTGAGTGGTTCTTTGTTGGTATTGACCCTCTTGTAATCCCAAAATACATCCTCCTCACCCTGGTTTGGGCCACCCGTGAAGCTGTTTCCATAGCTGAACTGTAACAATGAATGTCATTAATATTTCTCAGAAAAGGTCTAAGAGACTATAACCACCAAGTGTCTTTCAGCTCTGTGGGGGCATTAGCCTTTTTACTTCAGGTTTCTCTATCTAAAACTTGGCTTACAATTCAACCTTACCTCTCTTTATCCTGGGATCTCATATCACCAGTTCTCCACAAATCAATCCCTCTATTCAGAGTTCATATAGAGACCTATATCATCACTAATAATGTGACACAGGCTAAGTCCATGCTGTGCTCCCCTTATAACAAGGACAATTAAGACATGAAGTCTAGAAATTTTAGGGTCTTATTCAAACTAAATCCATCCATGCATGCTTATCCTCCATCTTAATCCACCCTTCTTATCCTTAATTATTTGCCTCTTGATTTTGCCTTATGAGCTCAAATGGTAATGGTATAACATCATTTATGACTTTAAACTTTCATAAAAGATTTCTAGTCCAGTAGAGGAGGAAACATAGCTATCAATCTGGAGAGTAATTGTAGGGTTTATACACTCTCCTCATGTCAGGGAAAACTAGTATAGTCTCTTTTGTTCCAAAGCTGTGGCTATAGGAAATGATAGCACAACATCATATTGAACCACACCCAGTCTTCTGCTCCAATATAGCTCTCTTCTGAGTACCTTGCTAATTTTGTACATAACTATCTACCCAGAAACAGACAAGATGTCTCATCTCCACACATCAGGTTAGAGCATTTAGTGAGTGGAATAGATAAGATCATAGATCTGAAGGCAGAAGGAACCTCAGAAGTAATAAACAACCAATCCCCTCATTTTAAGGATGAGGAAAATGAGGCCTGGGAAGGAAAAGTGGCATGATCCAGATGTGTTTTGCTTGTGACTATTACTTCCATAATATTATCCTCCATCTTAATCCACCCTTCTGATCCTTAATTATTTGCCTCTTGAATTTGCCATATTTCTACACTAAACTCTGTGTGTATGTGAGTATATGTGTGTGTGTGTCAAGCCTTCTTTTGACTTTCAGATGAGTGAGGTCTATTTATTAGCTGCTCCCTTACCCCTTTCTCTAGGTTTGTATAACATTCTCATTAATCCAAATTATGAGATATATGTCTATCCTTTTCTTCCTTATTTTACACCAATGTATTCCTTCCCTTTTTTTCCTCTTAAATATCCTTAGAAGAGAATCCATCCAGTCTGAAATCCTTACCTTATTTTCCTTAATTCCCTTAATATCTATTGAAGATTTTATGGTTCTTAAGAAATACTTGTTTATTTTCCCTGTCTTAAAGTGTTATCATCTAGCCCTTTTTAACTACTCAAATACTTCTCTGGGTTTCTCTTGATTCATGTTTGCATTTCAAAGTTCCTATTCATCTCTAGCCTTTTCATTAGAAATGCTTGAAAATTTTCTATTCCATCTGTGAAGACAGAATTAACTCTCCCTTTGTCTATTTTTTAGCTAATCAAACCAAGAACTTAAAATATCCCTACTTAACACTTAAGTAAGAGAATTCACAAGTTACTTACTAGAGAAAACTTTCACCTCCAAAAGCACCAACCACTGGGCAGTGCTAGGCAAATTGAAAGATTGCAATCAGTTTTGTTATAGCCAAAAAGCTAACACCATAACTAACAGCTTGACAGCATCATACCCTGTTAAGCAGGGGGGTTTTGATAGCGTCATGCTCTGCTCAGCAAGGCAGTTATCTGGAGCTCACAGTCCCAGGGACACCACTCCTCCCTAGACAGGACAGCCTTGAAGATTAAGAATCATATCCTGTGGCACCTAGAAACATCCCTACTCCCACTGTCTAGCTATTAGCTAACCCTAAGACAAAGGCACCTATATCCTAGAAACATATATATTCCCTCCTTTGAATGCACCACTTGGGATTCTCTTGCTGAGTTCCCCCAGCGCGCACTGGCAATAAAGCTTTCTTCTGCTTGATTGCATTGTCTCGTGTGTTCCTCTGGTGGCCACCCATTTGAACCCTAACAGTTTCTGTGACAAGGGGGAGAGATAGGAAATGACATGGGAAAAGGAGTGTTAAAGAAGAGACCAACATGGGTCTGGTCTCTTTCCTTCCTTGGTTTTTGGAGAAACTGGTTCCTTGGAGACAATTCCTGCTTTGGCATTTGGAGAGATTCTTCCCTTGGATTCTGCATCAGTGAGTAGAGCTGAAGAGACACACTTTTCTTTGGAGTCATTCTGTGTTGGTGGAACTCCGGCTGAAGACACCACAGGGAATTCTGGGAAGTCCATGTGGAGATCAGGACTTGGGAAAGTCCCTTCCTGGTGCTGAACTGGGCTTTACTTCACCAGAGAAGCACTTAGGGCTGGTAGGCTAGACCAGGCTTTGTCTCCTTTCTATATTTCCCACTTTTACTATCTCTACCTTGTTGTAAATAAAAGCTGCTAACAGTCATCTTGCCTTAGGGGCTAATATTTTATAAAGGGCAACCGCTTTTATAACTCTCATATTGAGTCAAAATCTAATTTAATTTTTATACATCAAAGGTCTCTTACTTCCCTCCCTTCACCCTCCATAGGATTATATTCATCTTTGCAAGGTAAATTATTCATTTGAAAATTCATATATTTTTTCCTTTTGGAACACTATATTCCAAGATCAGTTCTTATAATAGAAACTTCCAGATCTCATGTGTTCTTCACTATCTTTCCTGGCTACATGTTCCTTGTGTGATACTGACTTGGCATTGTAATAATTCAAAATTCTGGGAGATTGGCTTCTGGGTCAGAATATCAATTTATTGATTAGTCTAGCATTAACCAATAAATTCATGGTCTCTGATGAAATAAGGGAATGGGGTGTAGATGTTATAAGGGAATAGGGCAATAGGGTGATATGAGACCAAGGGCTGGAAGTAATAAGGAAATTAAGGCAGAGATAGGGTTATAATAGTGGATAAGGCAGGCAAGGGATTAAAGGTACAGTGAATAGGGGATAAGGTACTTTGGATAAGGTTTTTGTGGATCCCTAAGGCAGTAAAGTGGATAAGGCAGATACAATGGTGAAAGTACTAGATTGAGATAGTAGGAGAGGTAAGGGATTGACTGGGTTTAGGGAATATAAATACAGAGGTTTAAGGAGTTGTAAAGGATAGGATGAGATACTTTGGGCAAACAGCTACTGCCTGGGAAACACAGACTGGGACACAGGTTTGAGACAGAGACTAAAGGGATCAGACTGAGCCCTTCGGATAGGAAGGGCACTTCTACAGACAAAAATTAGGGCCAGCCAAGAATGACTTGAAACTGACTAGAGGGCTTCTAGTCAGTTTCTCAGGTTCACTAAGGAATATTCAGAGGAACTATTGAGATCTCACTTCCTTCAAAATGGACACCTTCAATCCCTCAGGACCCAGAGAGAATGTTATTTCCTTACTCCTTTCTCCCTCTCTTATCAGTCAACTAATGAAATACCCAAAGGCTTTGATTACGTGACAAAACAGGGTTTATTGAAATTTAAGATTGATTGGAAGGGATAGAGGGGTACAAGGTAACTCTAACAGCTGCCTAGAGAAAGCCTCAGGTGGGGGAGGGAGACAGGAATGTGAGACTGAAATAGGAACCTGCCTAAATCAGCCCCGCGGTTTTGTAGCCTATAGGACTAGGAAAGTTGGATACAATAATTAAAGAGATAATTTGTAACAAGGATAAATCCTATCTGACTATGTCTACCAAGGAAACTATGTCTACCAAGTTTGAAAGCTAAACCCAACATCTACCCTCTTTTCAAAACACAGAAATCTACGAAGGGAAATGATGATGGGAACAAGAGAGGTTAGGGAGATTCAAAGGAAATAGTTGAACTAACAAATATTAAGAGAAAAGCTGCAGAATGTATGTCAGGTTTTCAATCCAAAGATAAGAGCTCAGATTGACCCTTTTACTCTCCATGAGTCTCCAGGGTCATCTGCCACTCCTCAAGATTCTAAACCCTTCCTACACTATCAGAGACTCTGCAGCAAGGCTTTGCAGAGCTGACATGCACCCTATTTGTATTACATTTTGCCTATATTCTCTTCTAAATTTGCAGCTTGCAACATTTAGTGGTTACTAAATTCTAAGGGATTACTACTCTTATTCTAAGCTAAAATCTAAGTTCTTATCCCTAACTAAATTTGCAAAATAATAAAAAGGGTTGCTATCTCCTAAACTATGCTAAGACTAGACTAAGCTAAACTAAGACAGGTTATGGTAAAAGCATAGGAAAGGAATGGGGATTTAAGTTTGCAAAAAGAATTTTGAACAGAAAGAAAAAAAAAGTAAATGTAAACATTCACAAACATTCTTTTTTTATTGTATTTTTATTTATTTGGTTAAAATATTTCAATTACATTTTTTTTAACATTTATTAATATTCATTTTTAACATGGTTACATGATTCATGCTCCACCTTCCCCCTTCAACCCCCCCCCCCCC
>NW_025396238.1:0-3236 GCF_016433145.1 Gracilinanus agilis | reverse complement strand
ATATTTGAGCTCAGATCTTCCTGACTCTAAGCCCAGATTAAATCTCTGTCTTTCTCTATTTCCCTATTCTTAAAACAAGGATAAATAGCAGCACCTACTTCCCTGGGTTGTTTGTGAAGATCAAATAAGAATATTTGTAAGCATTTCACAAACTTCAGAGAACTATATAAATGCTAGTTATTAACTATCATCATCATTTATTAGAAAAAAGACCTATCTGTACAAAAAGTTCCTACCAGTATCATGTCTTGATGATATATATCATGTAGATACATAATAGCAAAACCTGTACAAATGAACCATAACTGTAAATGGCTGAACACCTTTTGTAACATGAATGAAATGAAATGAAGTGGTATGTTCTGTAAAAATACCACAAGTCTGAAGAATACAAATTGCTTTGGAAAGATAGATGAGGTGATGTCAGAGTAAAGGACTCAGTAGGAGCAGCAATGTGTTACTGGGCTAGAAAGGTATTAACAATAGCATAAGCCATGATAACAGGAAGGAAATGCAAAGGGAAAAAAAAAGTCAGAAGGGCACATGGAAATTAATAGGGCATTTTTGTTACTATTGTTTTAAAATTTACTATACATATAGAAAAAAAAGACTGTAAATTGTAGAAGTTTATGGTGTAGTTTGAGTGTGATCTTGTTAGCATGTACCCTCTGAGAAGGAATCTACACTTAGGGTGTAGAGGTATGCAGAGGAATGCAACTTTCAAGTCAATCACAGAAAACCACTGAGAGTTTCCTGGAATCTGAGTTAGGATTGTATATGGGTTAGGGACAATGGGGTGCACAGAAATTATTGCTTCATTCATATGCCCAAGGTCTTGGACCATAGGCCAAGTCCCATTGGGTTTTTTCACTGGTAGGAGGGAGAGCTATGGGGTGACTGAGTAGCTCTTCCCTGCAGGCCTTGATCCCAAACAATAGAAGGTACTTTCTCCCAGATTTCTGAAGAGATGGTGGGAGTTTCTTTGCAAAAGAGTGTCTAGGGCACTTTGTGTTGAGATAAATTTAGAACTTAGCTTCTCCATTGTGTCTCTTCCTAATAAAGGACATGGTGAAGAAGGGATGGCCAGAAATGTATGTTGGAATAGTTTGTCATGGGCACAGGTTAGGGCTGTAGTTTCCCTACATCTAAGTATCTTACCCTCTGCTCCATTTACCAGGTGCTGCAAGGGCAATGTAGGACCATTGTGTGAAGGAAGGGCAGAAAAAGTAGGTCCTATATCTATGAGAAGTATAGTCCTCTTACCTTCCACCTCAAGATTAACCCTGGGTTCAGGCATTGTGATGGAAACAGGGAGCAAGCCAGCCCTAGGGCACACCTTTTCCTAGTCTTCAGGAGACTGGAAGATAGGGGGATGCCTCTTGGGTTGTGGGGGGTCTCTGCCAGGAGCGCCACTGACGCTTCCAGTGTCCCTGTTTTCCACAGGCTGGGCATGGAGACAAGGGCGGTCTTTCCTTCGAAGGACAATCCTGTGACCAATGCCCATGCTGTCTACAGGAATGGCAAGAGCCCCTAGGCTTCTGCCCACTAGCAGTTTCTCACTGGTGTGTCCTTCCTCTGTTACCTGGTCCCTGTTGTAAAACACCTTAAAGACAGCATCTATTAATTGGTTAGTTGGAGTCTGGGGTCCTAGATCAAGCTTTTGCAGGTTTCGCCTGATATCTGGGGCTGACTGTCCTATAAATTGGAGGCATAAGATAGTTGCCCCCTCATCGGTCTTGGGGTTGACATTTGTATATTGTTTCATAGCTTCTACTAGTCTGGACAAGAAGAGAGCAGGATTCTCCTTTTTACCTTGAGTAACTTCCCTAAGTTTGCTATAATGTACTCGCCTCCTAACACCTCTCTCCATGGCTTGAAAAATGCAGTCTAACATGTGGTTTCTTTGCCTACGGTGTCTCTCATTTCCATAATTCCATTCAGGGTCTTGTCCTGGCACAGCAATAGCACCAGGGACCCCTGCCCATGTGCCACCTAGGGCTTTCTCATCTCCTACTGCTATGGCCAAGTCCCAGATTTGCCTCTTTTCGTCTGGGGGTATAACAGGTAGCAAGAATGATGTGCACATCTGACCAAGACAGATTATACTGTAGGGTGAGGAATTTAAAACCTTCAATGAATTTGGTATGGGTCTCAGAGTACAGACCCAACTTCTCCTTAATCTGGGCTAAATCTCTCATAGAAAAAGAAACCTGTACCTGAGCCAACCCCTCTGCTGAGGGCACCTCTCAGGGGGAGAAGGTGAGCCCTCTCACCATAGCTCAATCCGCTCCAGGTGTGAGGTGGGCTAGGCTGAGAAATGGGCGAGGTACCAGGCAGTGGGGGGGTACAAAAGGATGTTTGTGTTGGAAGTGGCTTGGGATATGGCCTTTACCTCTGAGCACAAAAGGTAAAGGGGAGGTTTTGGAGCTGAGGATAGAGGAGAGGAAACAAAGGAATCTGGGGTGGATGTAAATTCTGAGGTTGGAGGAATGGGAGTGCCCTTGAAGTTAAGTCCTCCAAATTATCCTCCTGGCTGCTCTTCCCAGTAGGAGCAAGCAAAGGGAGGCAGAGCTTCCTAAATTCAGGATTTTGGTTTAATTTTACAAACATTCTTATATAGGGAAATGCTGTTCATTTCCCCATCCTCAATTCTGTGTTTTTTTCTAAGCTAACACTTTTAAAAAACCTGAAGTTTTCTCTCAAATGTTTTGACATTACAAAACATCCTTTCTGCTATTTTCCCTATACCTTGGAGTTGTTTGTACATTAAAGTGGAGTGTAAAATCTGTAAAAAACATGAGATTGGTAAACAGGCCATATCATTGAGCTGTGGATATTCCTGCCATTTTTCATTCATAAACAGCCTAATTTTGTCCAAGCAGGCTACAAACCTCTCCAGGATTTGTCTTCTGCTCAGCCACCAGACATTATATTGTACATAAGTAAACAATTATATTGTTCCTGAACACCTCAAGAAGCGCTTGAAATTGTTGATAATTCAGCACAGGAGCCATGATGTAATTCACCATTTTTGTGACATCTTTCAGGACATCCTCAAATTTCTTGCTGCTTTCCCTGGCACAAAGAGTTTCTTGATGTATAAGACGATAGAACTGAATGACTTGATATTTTGTTTCTTTACAAAGAACTGTATGAAACCAGATGTTGCCCCCACCATTGAAGGTGCCCCATCACTAGTAATTGAAACCACTTTTTCTGGTCTTATGTCTTATGAC
>NW_025396237.1:0-3813 GCF_016433145.1 Gracilinanus agilis | reverse complement strand
ATCTTCCTGAAGTGTATGAGCATGTTATTCCCCTACTCAATAAAATCTACTGGCTCCTTATAATCCCTAGGGTCAAATACAAATACCCAAGTTGGATACTTAAAGCTCTTCACTCCCTGGTTCCAACTACTTTCCAGTTTTATTAGCTATATTACACCTCTTCCTAAAGTCCATGGTTCAGCCAAATGTGCTCTCTTGCTATTCCACACACAGGATGCTCTACTTCACATTTCTATGTCTTTTTAGAAGCTGTGCCTCATTGTTAGAGGAAGCTCCTTCTGCACCTCTGCCCCTTCAAATTACTTGTTTCTTTCAAAGCTCAGCTCAAATGTTATCTTTATCACTAAGTCTTCTTATATTCCCTGATGCTCATGCCTTCCTCTTCAATGACCTTGTGTTTATTTTGAATATATGTTTATAATTATCTCCCCTGAAATGTAACCTCCTTTAGGGTGAGGACAATTTCATTTTTACCTCTTTACCCTCTACATGTAACACAGTGCCTAGAACACAGAAAGGTGCTTAACACTTAAAGACGCATTGATTCCACAACTTAAAAATTTGTTTCCTCTCTCATTCTATCCCACTTCACTCTGGTCAAAGGAGATGAAACTGCTTTTTCCCTTGAGAAAGCTAAGCCCTCAAACTATGGAGTAGCTTTCCAACTTTACCTCTTTTCCAGAAGCCTGCCCCAGTTTTCTCCTGGTTCCTTCTCTTCAACCAATAAACAGACTTAAGAATCTCTTCTTTTTAATCAATTTATTTTCCTATCTTCCTTCTCTTTCCTGCTAAATTGTTAATAAGAGTGGTCTATGCTGAAGGCCTCCATAACTCTAACTCCTGGCAATCTCCATTTTTTTTTTTAAACCACATGGAAATTATTCTGTCAAAGGTCAACAATAACTTAGAGGCAGCTGATGGTCCTGTGAATAATGTTGGGCCTGGATTCAGTTCAAATCAGGTATCATGTGCTTAGTTGAATTTACTACTACTCTAGTTTGGACCAATGGTTATTGATCAAGATTAATTGTCTACATGCACAGACTAGTGTCAAATGGAAAGTATCAAGATACTAATAATAATCAGACTTAAGTTGGCCATTCTCATACTTTACTATTGTTTGAATCTTTGTAACATGTCTAAATCATCCTGGAGTCCTTGAAAGCGTATGCTGTTGATAGTCATGAACTTATTTCGCAAAATATCTTTCACTTATTTTTTATTTTCCCTTTGTTTGAGAGCATCTGTTGATTTGTAACTTTAAGGGAAGGTGTAAAGCCTAAGGTGATTGCTTAGGGCTCTAGGGAAGTTGCTTGAAAGTTTATTTAAACCTTAGAAATTGTGAGTCAAACTAGGACATCTGGTGACAGAGAGATTATCAAGCAAATATAATCTAAGCAGTTGCTTAATATGATTAATACTGTTTCTAATAGATATTGTCCCCAAATACAATGATTACTGATCAAGTTTATTCACCATAGTAAATCATGATGTCTTTACAGTAATTCTACAAAAATATAAGATGAATAATAATTCAGGTTCTGTCTTCATAACTGACTAAATGGTATAGATAAAAAAAAATCTTGAATACTAGATTTTGTGTCACTCAATTAGAGATCATAGTAATATACCACTGGGCTCTGCCGCCACATCTCTCTTGTTCAACATTTTTATCACCTTAAGGAAAACAAAGCATGTTTAAAAATTTGTAGATGATTCAAAGTTAGGAAGAATGACTAACATGCTTGGAGACAGAATAGGGTTTTGAAAAAGTTCCTAACAGATTCCAATGATGTAAATAATCTTAAAAAATTAAAAAAAAAAAAACGTTAATACAGACAACTGTAGAGTTCTTTACTTAAGGTTACCAACTGTACAAGTACAGAGTGGAGCAAAACTTGGCTTAGTACTGCATGTGAAAATAACTATGGGATTCTGAGTAACAGTGAAGCAGTCAACCTTAACAGAAGATGACTGTCCGGAGCCCCACATTTTATTCTTTAGCATCACGTGCACGCATGCTCACTCACCGTTAGCCAGAAGTCAGCCATCCGCATTGCCTTCTCGTTGGTATCTCCCATCTTTCCATAGTCAATGAGCTAAGAGGAAAGGGGCAGAATCCAGGCTAGTGGGCGGGGAGGGAGGTACAAAGAACCGCCTGGGCCTCCCAGGCTCCTCCTCCCGCCACGTGTACCCTCCCGACCCCGCCCACAAGACTCGTCCAACCCCCTTCCGGAAATCCCACCCTTTCCATAGTTCAGTCCGCCCTCTATCCTCACCCTTTCGGCGTAGCCGCGCATCTCGTCAACACGGGCCCAGGTAGCCTCAATACGCTCATGGCGTACTAGACCCGTCAGCAGGTTGCGTAGTAGATGGATTCGAGATTCAGGGCCCAAACCTAGGCGGCGATACACTCGCCCGTGTGAGATGGCCGCGACAACAGAGAGTCGCATGGTGGACAGCTACCTGTGTCGCCACCCGGAACCGGAAATGCACCAGGGACTGGGATGTGTACGCTGGTGTTGGCCAGAGTCCGAACTGACTGTAATCGAGCATGCGTAATTGCTGGGGGGGGGTGTCGTGGTGTACGTGTCTGCGCATGCGTCCATGCGTCCGCTTTGGTGGCAGTGGTCCGTGGAGTGTAGGACCGCACCTATTGACGGAATAGTCTGGCGGAGCGGAACGTGCGAGCCGCGCGTGTCTAGGGGCGGGGATGAGGAGTGGGTGCTCCTGAAATGCCGCCTTTTGCCTTAACGGAATAGAAGGTTTGGCGCCTCCTGGTGTCCTGAAAGAGCGGATTTAGAGAGCGCCTCCTTCAAGTCTATTGTTGAATAAATAAAGAACTTCTCCGAGCCGCCTGGGAATTGTAGTTCCGGGCTGTTTCTTGGGCCCTTCCACTTCTTGGTTAAGAAGAGATTAATGCATGCCCCAGAGTCCTGCAAGTGTCCCTCTCATTGGTGGAATGAGTTCCAACTTCAGGCCCTATTGGGGGGTATGTGTATGTGCTTCAATCTATCAGCCAGCATTTATTTATTAAACACTTTCTTTGTGCCATGTACTGTTGCAAAGCACTGGAGGTACAAAGAAGGAGAAAGACTTCTTGTTTTACAGGAGATTACGTCTTAATGGGAGAAACATGCAAAAAACGACGTACAAACAAGGTATAGACAGGATAATTTGGGAGTTAATCTTGGAAGGTATTAAGATTTAGGAGAACTGTCTGTTGCAGAAGTATGTCCGTGTATTCTTATTTATATGTCCTTTGTCTAGACTATATACTGTGTTTTATGTGTGTAATATATACGTGCTAATATATATGATATATATTCACCCAAACATTTTAGAGATAATTACGAGACTGCAGTAGTTTACTGAACAAAAGAAATATATAACATTGTATATCTTAGAAATGTCAGAACTGTGTATACTTTATCTAGTAGATACTTCTTTCCAACAATCACTTGCATGTACATTCTCTTGTGCAGCTGTCTTAATAGCTGCAGTTAATTATTTTATACCTTTTATGTCTTAAAAGCAAGTGTTTCTTAAATGTGCTTTTTTTTTTACTATATCTCGTTAATGTAACTAGAGTAAGAATTTCCTTAGATTTTGTTGTTGTTGTTGTTTTTTGTATAAAGAAAACCGCAAAGGAAAATGTAGTGTGTTTTTGTATTCAGTGATACTGCAATTTAAAATTTTGTTGACAAGTGAGTATAACCGAGTTTTTTCCTTTGAGGTACCATTTATATACATATTTGTGTGTGTGTGTCTCTCTCTTTATCTGTCCATGTATGCTTAAAGAAGGGAAGAGGA
>NW_025396236.1:0-3771 GCF_016433145.1 Gracilinanus agilis | reverse complement strand
ATCTTCCTGAAGTGTATGAGCATGTTATTCCCCTACTCAATAAAATCCATTGGCTCCTTATAATCCCTAGGGTCAAATACAAATACCCAAGTTGGATACTTAAAGCTCTTCACTCCCTGGTTCCAACTACTTTCCAGTTTTATTAGCTATATTACACCTCTTCCTAAAGTCCATGGTTCAGCCAAATGTGCTCTCTTGCTATTCCACACACAGGATGCTCTACTTCACATTTCTATGTCTTTTTAGAGGCTGTGCCTCATTGTTAGAGGAAGCTCCCTCTGCACCTCTGCCCCTTCAAATTTCTTGTTTCTTTCAAAGCTCAGCTCAAATGTTATCTTTATCACTAAGTCTTCTTATATTCCCAGATGCTCATGCCTTCCTCTTCAATGACCTTGTGTTTATTTTGAATATATGTTTATACTTATCTCCCCTGAAATGTAACCTCCTTTAGGGTGAGGACAATTTCATTTTTACCTCTTTACCCTCTGCATCTAACACAGTGCCTAGAACACAGAAAGGTGCTTAACACTTAAAGACGCTTGATTCCACAACTTAAAAATTTGTTTCCTCTCTTATTCTATCCACTTCACTCTGGTAAAAGGAGATGAAACTGCTTTCTCCCTTGAGAAAGCTAAGCCCTCAAACTATGGAGTAGCTTTCCAACTTTACCTCTTTTCCAGAAGCCTGCCCCAGTTTTCTCCTGGTTCTTTCTGCTCAACCAATAAACAGACTTAAGAATCTCTTCTTTTTAGCCTGCTTTTTTAATCAATTTATTTTTCTATCTTCCTTCTCTTTCCTGCTAAATTGTTAATAAGAGTGGTCTATGCTGAAGGCCTCCACAACTCTAACTCTTGGCAATCTCCATTTTTTTTTTAAACCACGTGGAAATTATTCTGTCAAAGGTCAACAATAACTTAGAGGCAGCTCATGGTCCTGTGAATAGTGTTGGGCCTGGATTCATTTCAAATCAGGTATCATGTGCTTAGTTGAATTTACTACTACTCTAGTTTGGACCAATGGTTATTGATCAAGATTAATTGCCTACATGCACAGACTAGTGTCAAATGGAAAGTATCAAGATACTAATAATGATCAGACTTAAGTTGGCCATTCTCATACTTTACTATTGTTTGAATCTTTGTAACATGTCTAAATCATACTGGAATCCTTGAAAGCGTATGCTGTTGATAGTCATGAACTTATTTCACACAATGTATCTTTTACTTATTTTTTATTTTCCCTTTCTGTTTGAGTGCATCTGTTGATTTGTAACTTTAAGGGAAGCTGTAAAGCCTAAGGTGATTGCTTAGGGCTCTAGGGAAGTTGCTTGAAAGTTTATTTAAACCTTAGAAATTGTGAGTCAAACTAGGACATCTGGTGACAGAGAGATTATCAAGCAAATATAATCTAAGCAGTTGCTTAATATGATTAATACTGTTTCTAATAGGTATTATCCCCAAATACAATGATTACTGATCAAGTTTATTCACCATAGTAAATCATGATGTCTTTACAGTAATTCTACAAAAATATAAGATGAATAATAATTCAGGTTCTGTCTTCATAACTGACTAAATGGTATAGATAAAAAAATATCTTGAATACTAGATTTCATGACATGATAGATCATAGTAACATACCACTGGGCTCTGTCACCACAATCTCTCTTGTTCAACATTTTTATCACCTTAAGGGAAACAAAGCATGCTTAAAAATTTGTAGATGATTCAAAGTTAGGAAGAATGACTAACATGCTGGGAGACAGATTCCAATGATGTAAATAATCTTAAAATTTTTTCAAAAAAACGTTAATACAGACAACTGTAGAGTTCTTTACTTAAGGTTATCAACTGTACAAATACAGAGTGGAGCAAAACTTGGCTTAGTACTGCATGTGAAAATAACTAAGGGATTCTGAGTAACAGTGAAGCAGTCAACGTTAACAAAAGAGGCCTGTCCAGAGCCAAACATTTTATTCTTTAGCATCACGTGTGCGCATGCTCACTCACCGTTAGCCAGAAGTCAGCCATCCCCATTGCCTTCTCCTTGGTGCCTAGTGGGTGGGGAGGGAGGTACAAAGAACCGCCTGGGCCTCCCAGGCTCCTCCTCCCGCCACGTGTACCCTCCCGACTCCGCCCACAGGACTCGTCCCACCCTTTTCCGGAAATCCCACCTTTTCCCTAGTTCAGTCCGCCCTCTGTCTTAACCCTTTACGCATAGCCCCGCATCTCGTCAACACGGGCCCAGGTAGCCTCAATACGCTCTTGGCGCACTAGACCAGTCAGCAGGTTGCGTAATAGATGGATGCGGGATTCAGGGCCCAGACCTAGGTGGCGATACACTCCCCCGTCTGAGATGGCCCGGACAACAGAGAGTCGCATGGTGGACAGCTATCTGTGTCGCCACCCGGAACCGGAACTGCATTAGCGACTGGGATGTGTACGCAGGTGTTGGCCAGAGTCCAAACTGACTGTAATCAAACATGCGTAATTGCGCGGTGCTGTGTGTGTGTGTGTGTGTGGGGGGGGTGTCGTGGTGTACGTGTCTGCGCATGAGTTCATGCGCCAGCTTTGGTGGCAGTAGTCCCTGGAGTGTAGGACCACACCTATTTCCTGCGTAGTCTCGTGGAGCGAAACGTGCGCGCTGCGTGTGTCTAGGGGCGGGGATGAGGAGTGGACCCTTCTTAAATGCCATCTTTTGCTGTAAGGGATAGAAGGCACAGCGCCTGCTGGCTTCCTGAAAGAGCGGATTTAGAGAGCGCCTCCTTCAAGTCTATTGTCGGATAAATAAAGAACTTCTCGGAGCCACCTGGGAATTGTAGTTCCGGGCTGTTTCTTGGGCCCTTCCAGTTCTTGGTTAAGAAGAGATTAATGCATGCGCCAGAGTCCTGCAAGTGTCCCTCTCCTTGGTGGAATGAGTTCCAACTTCAGGCCCTTTAAGATTTGGGGGTATGTGTATGTGCTTCAATCAATCAGCCAGCATTTATTTATTAAACACTTTCTTTGTGCCATGTACTGTTGCAAAGCACTGGAGGTACAAAGAAGGAGAAAGACTTCTTGCTTTACAGGAGATTACTTCTTAATGGGAGAAACATGCAAAAAACGACGTACGAACAAGGTATAGACAGGATAAATTGGGAGTTAATCTTGGAAGGCATCAAGATTTAGGAGAACTGTCTTTTGCAGAAGTATGTCCGTGTATTCTTATTTATATGTCCTTTGTCTAGACTATATACTGTGTTTTATGTGTGTACTATATACATGCTAAAAATATGATATATATTCACCCAAACATTTTAGAGATAATTACGAGACTGCAGTAGTTTACTGAACAAAAGAAATATATAACATTGTATATCTTAGAAATGTCAGAACTGTGTATACTTTATCTAGTAGATACTTCTTTCCAACAATCACTTGCATGTACATTCTCTTGTGCAGCTGTCTTAATAGCTGCAGTTAATTATTTTATACCTTTTATGTCTTAAAAGCAAGTGTTTCTTAAATGTGCTTTTTTTTTTTTTTTTTACTATATCTCGTTAATGTAACTATAGAGTAGAGTAAGAATTTCCTTAGATTTTGTTGCTTTTTTTTGTATAAAGAAAACCGCAAAGGAAAATGCAGTGTGTTTTTTTTTTCAGTGATACTGCAATTTAAAATTTTGACAAGTGAGTATAACCGAGTTTTTTCCTTTTAGGTACCATTTATATACATATTTGTGTGTATGTCTCTCTCTTTATCTGTCCATGTATGCTTAAAGAAGGGAAGAGGA
>NW_025396235.1:0-7870 GCF_016433145.1 Gracilinanus agilis | reverse complement strand
ATATTTGAGCTCAGATCTTCCTGACTCTAAGCCCAGATTAAATCTCTATCTTTCTCTATTTCCCTATTCATAAAACAAGGATAAATAGTATTGGATTTAAAAATCAGTCTGGCAGTCTACTGAACTATTTCTGGCCTGGACAAGCTACCCCCAGCCCCCAAGGTTTCCCAGTACAGTCTTCCTTATCTCTCCCTATCATAAACCTAAAACTGAAGCTATCTTATCTGATGGATATTAACCTTCTTGGGGAATGTTTGTCTATGTTTGCCTGCTTAACAATATTTGCCTACTTAATGTATGTTTGCCAAATGCTTCCAGACCCCTGACTGAAACGCCCCCTCCCCAGATGCTTCCTGACCACCTGTCCCTGACACTACCTATATAAACTATTGGCTGAGAATTCCAAGGGGTCGGTTCAGGCACTCCTCTATGCCTAGCGACCCTAGCTATTATTGCTAGTAAAGAATGAGCCTCTTCTTGCATATTGCATTGTCAGTGTGATTCTTCCTCCAGCCATGATTGAACCTGGGTTAGGTATTAAAATTTGGGTACGACAATAGTAGCACCTACTTCCCTGGGTTGTTTGTGAAGATCAAATAAGAATATTTGTAAGCATTTCACAAACTTCAGAGAACTATATAAATGCTAGTTATTAACTATCATCATCATTTATTAGAAAAAAGACCTATCTGTACAAAAAGTTCCTACCAGTATCATGTCTCGATGATATATATCACATAGATATTTTTTTTTATTTTTTTTATTTTAAACCCTTAACTTCTGTGTATTGACTTATAGGTGGAAGATTGGTAAGGGTAGGCAATGGGGGTCAAGTGACTTGCCCAGGGTCACCCAGCTGGGAAGTGTCTGAGGTCAGATTTGAACCTAGGACCTCCTGTCTCTAGGCCTGGCTCTCAATCCACTGAGCTACCCAGCTGCCCCCACATAGATATTTAATAGCAAAAACTGTACAAATGAACCATAACTGTAAATGACTGAACAACTTTTGTAACATGAATGAAATGGAGTGTTATGTTCTGTAAAAATACCACAAGTCTGAAGAATACAAATTGCTTTGGAAAGATAGATGAGGTGATGTCAGAGTAAAGGACTCAGTAAGAGCAGCAATGTGTTACTGGGCTAGAAAGGTATTAACAATAGCATAAGCCATGATAACAGGAAGGAAATGCAAAGGAAAAAAAAAAGGTCAGAAGGGCACATGGAAATTAATAGGACATTTTTGTTACTATTGTTTTAAAAGTTACTATACACATAGAAAAAAAAAGACTGTAAATTGTAGAAGTTTATGGTGTGCTTTGAGTGTGATTTTTTTTTGTTTTTCTTGTTTATTCAGTTCACTTACTTATTAAGCACCCACTGTGCAAACAAAGTACCAGGAAAAACAGTTCCTGCCCCAAAGAGGCTTTCAATCTGGTTTTTGTTTATCTGAATATTTTTGTTGATTTTTGCAAAGTTTATTAAAAAAAAAAAAGACCACAAACACTTTCAGTAATTTACTCCTTTGATTCCCCAGTGGAATAAAAGTGATTACATATGTGCTGATTACAACTACATTTGCAATAATAGCAATAGCAAAATACAGAGAAATAACACAGAAGAGAAGTTCTGAAGTGTTTGGAAACAAATAGCAATTGTGTATTGTTAAAGTTAGTCCTCCATTAAGAAAAACAAACTAAGCTGTGGATTGCATAAATTTGAAGTTGCCAATACTTTTTATTTTGGTTTATTCAATTTACTTCTATAACCAGGAAGCACCTTTTGTTTGCTTATTCAGTTTACTGGTTGGTACAACAATGAAATACCTTTGGGCAAAGTGCTGGTCTGGGTATTTATAATACTATAACAAAAATAAAAAACTTCTGCTCTCAAGAAACTTGCAATCTACTGTACTTGATTGTTTTTGTTGATTCGTTGAAATTTATTAATTTTCCCCTAGACTAGTGTTAACTTATAAAAAACACAGAACTATTAAATAGTCATAAAGCCACTCTTTAATCAAGGGAAAGGGGGAACAGGGCTACTTGGCTTTTTATGCAGAGCTGAGCCTTATGCAGAGTCCAGGATTGAACACTGCTTCCCTCTGCTCCCTGACCCCCTGGGAGTGACACCATGCCAGATGACCACTCCAAGGAACAAAGGAAATTGGGGAACTTATATACCATTTGCAAGATCCAGGGGCTGGGAAAGATGACTGACATACTGATAAGGATGGGATTTACAATCAAGCTTGGGAAAGGAATCTTTAGCTAGAGGCTAGGGTGTAAGGGAAGGTGCTGCTTACACAATGGACACACCAGCCCAGGTGTGTCTTCCTGGGAAAGGGTCTTTGATACAATGGGAAGGCTACCTAAGACAAAAGGGTATTTAGCATTTACCCTAGAGGGTCCATTATTCAGTCTGCAACTGCTAGTTTGAGATTCCCTTCAGGGTGGATTCTCAGGGGAATAGGGAAACACAAGCTTTGGGGGTCTCCAGCCTACAAGCCATCTCTAAAACTTGGGGTTCATCAGATCTCACTAAGCCACAAGTTTGGAGTCTCTAGATTCCACGTCGACACTAGTAAATACTTTTGATTTAAGAATTTCTATCTGCCTCCACTGGGCACTTAAAGTCAGAGAGAGGGTTGAGGAATTAATGGGAGGATAGGTGACTGGCCAGACTCCTTTCTTCAATCAGGCTTTATGGGAAATAAATAAGGTGACCTAGAGTAGTGATGGTGAACCTTTTAGAGACTGTCCAAAAGGCAACCCAAAACCCACTTATTTATCTCATAGTGCCCATTATGGCAATTTAACCTGAATACTGAGGTTTTTTTAGATTAGAAAAAACAACTCATACATGTACATCTTTTGTCTTAAAAGAAAAACACAATAACAGAACTTTCAATGATACAAACAACTTTATTGAAAGGTAAAAGATTGCATTTGGCATGCTTTTGAATAATTAATGTGTTTTTTGCTGTTGTATGCATACTGATAATTTGTCTAACCTTCCTGATACTCGGTAAGTTTGAGAACAACACATACAACACTCAGGTCATCTGTTAGTCTGTTTCTGGTGTCAGATTTGATATAATTCAAAGATGAAAACAACTGCTCACAAGCATAAAATGATCCAAACAAAGTAAGGAAAGCAATCCCAGGTGCTTTCAACGACTTAACATTATTTGGCAGAGAATTCCACATTTTAAGGATTTCATTTTCAGAACTAACTATGCTGTCCTTTGTCATCCCTTCTGTCTTCTCAAGTGTTTCATGAAAGTTATAGAAGTTATTTTTCCAGATAGAGCTTTCTTGAAATTCCAATAGCTACATTTCTAGATTTCCTAAATCTAACCAGTGTAAGTAGGAAAGAGCAAATTCTTCAGATTTGGCTTTATCTGGAGAAGTAAGAAAACACAGGTATTGTCTCCATCTTACAGAACTGTAAAAATCTGTTACTAAAATTCACCTGTGCAGCTGCTGCAATGCTAGAAAATTCCTTGTAGATTTCCTGATGGCTTGTAGGATTGTCTGCAAATGTAGAATTTTCTAAATGAATTTCTAGATTTTGAAAATATTTCATCTACTCACTTTCAAGGTCTCTTTTGTTGACGTGGAATCTAGAGGCCCCAAACTTGTGGCCTAGTGAGATCTGATGAACCCCAAGTTTTAGGAATAGTTTGTAGGTTGGAGATCCCCAAAGCTTGTAATCTGTTTCCTGTTCCTGAGAGAATCCACCCAGAAGGGAATCTCAAGACTAGCAGTTGCAGACTGAATAAAGGACCCTAGGGTAAATGCTAAATATCTTTTTGTTTTAGGTAGTCTTGCCCATTGCATCAGAGACCCTTTCCCAGGAAGACACACCAGGGCAGGGACCATCCTTTAGTATCCATTGTAAGTAGCCCCTTCCCTTACACCCTATCCTCTGACTATGATTCTTTTCCCAAGCTTGATTGTATCCTGTCAGTATGATGATGTCAATCATCTTTCCCAGCTCCTGGATCTTCACAAATGGTATGTAAGTTCCCCAATTTCTTTTGTTCCTTGGATTCTTCATCTAGCATGGTGCAGGATCTGTCTGAGACCTTCAGGGCCCAGAGGTGTATCTCCTTTGTCTATCTCAACTTTAAGGAAGTCCAAGGATAATGGTCTTTGCCTCAGGAGTCACCAGGGCATGAAGGGAGAAGGGAATTTCCCTGTTAATAGCCTGCCAGAGTTAAGGGGTACAGGGTCCCTGCCATCTCTGCACAATGCCCATGTCATTCCCCCCTTCTCCAAATATCTAAGGGAAAAGGGATGAAGGTCTCAATCTTCTGTAGCTTCTTCAAAGCTGGGTATGGTTGTATAGCTGGTCCTGCCTACGTAGGAGAGGGAGAAATGCTGACTTAAGGCAAATGTCCCAGAGATCCAGGCTGGGAGTGGCATCTTCAGGGACTCCAGTGAAAGCTTTTGTCCTAAAAGCAACTAGAGAAGTAACAATGTTACAGAAAATCACAGGGTTTAAATCAGGGGATTTTTCTGTCCAGCTGGCAAGATTAAAGAAACAAAGAAACTGAAAAAAAAAGAACAGAAAAAGTGACATCTGTTCCCCCTTCACCACCTGTTTGTGGGGTAGGTTAAAGGGTTTAATAAGAGAGGTATAAGTCCATGTGTTCTGCCCCTCTAATTTTACCTCTGTGGAAGTAGAGAAAATTACACTAAGGGGCTCATCCCATCAGGGTGTTAGCTGGTTCCATCTACTTCAGGTTTTCAGGTATACCAAATCTCCAGGTGTGGCTGGGGTGGAGGGATTCCTCTTTCTCCTCCCTCAAGGGTTTAGGAAGGATCTTGTTAGCATGTTCTCTCTGAGAAGGAATCTACACTTAGGGTGTAGAGGTATGCAGAGGAATGCAACTTTCAAGTCAATCACAGAAAAACACTGAGAGTTTCCTGGAATCTGAGTTAGGATTGTATATGGGTTGGGGACAATGGGGTGCACAGAAATTATTGCTTCGTTCATATGCCCAAGGTCTTGGACCATAGGCCAAGCCCCATTGGGTTTTTTCACTGGCAGGAGGGAGAGCTATGGGGTGACTGAGTAACTCTTCCCTGTAGGCCTTGATCCCAAACAATAGAAGGTACTTTCTCCCAGATATCTGAAGAGATGGTGGGAGGTCTTTGAAAAGGAGTGTCTAGGGCACTCTGTTGAGATACATTTAGAACTTAGCTTCTCCATTATGTTTCTTCCTAATAAAGGGCATGGTGAAGAAGGGATGGCCAGAAATGTATGTTGGAATAGTTTGTCCTCATGGGCACAGGCTAAGGGTGCAGTTTCTCTACATCTAAGTATCTTACTCCCTGCTCCATTTACCAGGTGCTGCAAGGACAATGTAGGACCATTGTGTGAAGGAAGGGCAGAAAAAGTAGGTCCCCTATCTATGAGAAACATAGTCCTCTTACCTTCCACCTCAAGATTAACCCAGGGTTCAGCCATTGTGATGGAGACAGGGAGCAAGCCAGCCCTAGGGCACACCTTTTCCTAGTCTTCAGGAGACTGGAAGATAGGGGGATGCCTCTTGGGTTGTGGGGGTCTCTGCCAGGAGGGACACTGACATTTCTAGTGTCCCCATTGTCCACAGGCTGGGCATGGAGACGAGGGTGGTCTTTCCTTCGAAGGACAATCCCATGACCAATGCCCATGGCATCTACAGGAATGGCTAGAGCCCCTCGGCTTCTGCCCATGGGCCAAAGAAGTGAGAGTGTAGAACCCCAATGTTATGACACAGAAACTAAGCAACCACAAGCAAACACAAGCTAGGGACTCTCGGATGAGAATGGCTTCAAGAAACCTAAAGTTACTAACAGGTCAGGATGTCTTAGAGAAATCTACTCTCACTAACAATAGGGTGTCATTAGGCTCCCAAATGTTGCATAAAAACCCTACATGCTTGGGGAGACAGCCAAAAACCACTAACTGCATAGGCTACTTCAAGAACTACAGGGCGACCCTGAATCTGCCAGTACCTGCCACCTTTCCCGCCACCCCCTGAGTTTCCCACCACCCCAAACGTATATCGTCTTTACTCTCACTATGCGCCCCTGGAACTCCTTTGCTGAGCTCCCCTAGCGCGCACTAGAAATAAAGACTTCCCTTTGCTTGGATTTCATTGTCTCCCTGTGCTCCTTGGGTGGCAATCCATTCGGACCCTAACAAGAACGATTAGGAGCAGTTTCTCACCGGTGTGCCCTTCTACCTGGTCCCTGTTGTGAAACACCTTAAAGGCAGCATCTAGTAATTGGTTAGTTGGACTCTGGGGTCCCAGATCAAGCTTTTGCAGGTTTCGCCTGATATCTGGGGCTGTCTGTCCTATAAAATGGAGGCATAAGATAGTTGCCCCCTCATCAGTCTCTGGGTTGACATTTGTATATTGTTTCATAGCTTCTACTAGTCTGGACAAGAAGAGAGCAGGATTCTCTTCCTTACCTTGAGTAACTTCCCTAAGTTTGTTATAATTTACTTGATTCCTAATCCCTCTCTCCAGGGCTTGAAAAATGCAGTCTAACTTGTGGCCTCTTCACCTACAGTGGCTCTCATTTCCATAGTCCCACCCAGAGTCTTGTCCAGGGACAGCAGTAGCACCAGGGATCCCTGCTCATGTGCCACCTAGGGCTTTCTCATCTCCTACCGCTATGACCAAGTCCCAGATTCACTTCTTTTCGTCTGGGGTGCAATAGGTAGAAATAATTATGTGCATGTCTGACCAAGACAGATCATACTGTAGGGTGAGGGATTTAAAACCTTCAATGAATTTGGTGTGGTTCTCAGAGTACCTACTCAATTTCTCCTTAACCTGGACTAGATCTCTCATAGAAAAAGGAACCTGTACCTGAGCCAACCCCTCTGCTGAGGGCACCTCTCTCAGGGGGAGAAGGTGAGCCCTCTCACCATAGCTCAATCCGCTCCAGGTGTGGGGTGGGCTAGGCTGAGGAATGGGCGAGGTACCAGGCAGTGGGGGGTACAAAAGGACATTTGTGTTGGAAGTGCCTTGGGATATGGCCTTCAGCTCTGAGTACAAAAGGTAAAGGGGAGGTTTTGGAGCTGAGGATAGAGAAGAGGAAACAAAGGAATCTGGGGTGGATATAAATTCTGAGGTTGGAGGAAGGGGAGTGCCCTTGAATGTTAAGTCCTCCAAATTATCCTCCTGGCTGCTTTTCCCAGTAGGGGCAAGCAAAGGTGTTGGGAGGCAGAGCCTCCTAAGTTCAGGATTTTGGTTTAATTTTACAAAAATTCTTATATATAGGGAAGTGCTGTCCATTTCCCCATCCTCAGTTCTGTGTTTTTTTCTAAGCTAACACTTTTAAAAAACTTAAAGTTTTCTCTTAAATGTTTTGATATCACAAAACATCCTTTCTGCTATTCTCCCTATACCTTGGAGTTGTTTGTACATTAAAGTGGAGTGTAAAATCTGTAAAAAACATGAGATTGGTAAACAGGCCATATCATTGAGCTGTGGATATTCCTGCCATTTTTCATTCATAAATAGCCTAATTTTGTCCAAGCAGGCTACAAACCTCTCCAGGATTTGTCCTCTGCTCAGCCACCAGACATTATATTGTACATAAGTAAACAATTATATTGTTCCTGAACACCTCAAGAAGTGCTTGAAATTGTTGATAATTCAGCACAGGAGCCATGATGTAATTCACCATTTTTGTGACATCTTTCAGGACATCCTCAAATTTCTTGCTGCTTTCCCTGGCACAAAGAGTTTCTTGATGTATAAGACGATAGAACTGAATGACTTGATATTTTGTTTCTTTACAAAGAACTGTATGAAACCAGATGTTGCCCCCACCATTGAAGGTGCCACATCACTAGTAATTGAAAC
>NW_025396234.1:0-4358 GCF_016433145.1 Gracilinanus agilis | reverse complement strand
TTTTTCTGGTCTTATGTCTTATGACAAAAAAACCTCAATCACAGCATTGTAGATATCTATCCCTTCTGTTCTTTCAGGCAAAGACACCAGTTTCACTAGCTCTTTTCTCATGATGTCACCAACAGCATAACGCAAAATGACTGCTAGTCTTGAATGATTATATCTGTGCTTTCATCCAAACACATAGAGCAGTGATTCCCAAAGTGGGTGCTACCGCCCCCTGGTGGGTGCTGCAGCAATCTAGGGGAGCAGTGATGCCACAGGTGCATTAATCTTTCTTATTAATTGCTATTAAAATTTAAAAAAAATTAATTTCCAGGGGGCTAAGTAATATTTTTTCTGGAAAGGGGATGATAGGCCAAAAAAGTTTGGGAACCACCGATAGAGTAACAGGCTGCCTTTTGTAAGTTAGTAGTGAGCTGCTGACAAAACTGTTATTTTTAAAAATGATGAAGGCCGATATTATAAGGGAAAATAGTATTTTAATTAACGCCATGCTGATAGAGATAAATCGACCACGCGCCTATAAAATATCTATTCAAAATGCCCGCCAGTACCTGTCTCCTTCCATCTCTTTTCTCTCCCACCCCAACAAGCGCACTCAGGTAGCAAAAGCCTCGCTATACGTTGGTTCCCACCACACCCCCCACAGCATGAGTCCAAGTCCTATCATGAGTTCCATGGTGGGGGGAGGTTATGAAGAGGTAGCTATGTAGCTATGTCCTTAAGAGTGGCTCTTCTTGTATATTTGAGTAATTAGACCTCTGTCAGAATTTTTTATTATAAAGATTTTTTCCCAGTTTGTTGTTTCCCTTCTGATTTTGGTTGCATTGTTTTCCCTTGTACAAAAACTTTTTAATTTAATATAATCAAACTTATTTATTTTACATTTTGTAATTTTCTCTAACTCTTGTTTGGTTTTAAAATCTTTCCTTTCCCAGAGATCTGACAAGTATACTATTCTGTGTTCACCTAATTTACTTATAGTTTCCTTCTTTATATTCTTTAAATTCTGACAGAGGTCTCATTACTCAAATATACAAGGAGCTAAATCAATTGTATAAAAAATCAAGCCATTCCCCAATTAATAAATGGGCAAGAGACAAGAATAGGCTATTTTCAGATAAAGAAATCAAAAGTATCAATAAGCACATGAGAAAGTGTTCTAAATCTCTAATAATTAGAGAAATTCAAATCAAAACAACTCACACCTAGCAGATTGGCTAAAATGATAGCCAGGGAAAGTAATGAATGTTGGAGGGGATGTGGCAAAATTGGGACATTAATGCATTGCTGGTGGAGTTGTGAACTGATCCAACCATTCTGGAGGGCAATTTGGAACTATGCCCAAAGAGTGATAAAAGAATGCCTGCCCTTGGAACCAGCCATACCATTGCTGGGTTTGTATACCAAAGAGATCATAGATAAACAGACTTGCACAAAAATATTTATAGCAGCGCTCTTTGTGGTGGCAAAAAACTGGAAAGCAAGAGTATGCCCTTCAATTGGGGAATGGCTGAACAAATTGTGGTATATGTTGGTGATAGAATACTATTGTGCTCAAAGGAATAATAAACTGGAGGAATTCCATGTGAACTGGAAAGACCTCCAGGAATTGATGCAGAGTGAAAGGAGCAGAGCCAGAAGAACATTGTACACAGAGACTGATATATTATGGTAAAATTGAATGTAATGGACTTCTGTACTAGCAAGAGTAAGTGAGGTGTATAAGCTCCTGGTGATTACATTTTAAAATGGGCAGGGTAGAGTTAATCCCATCTCCACAATACTAAGTATAGGTTCCAAGAGGAAGAGTGGTAAGGGCTAAACAATGGGGGTTAAGTTTTCCTACTACCAAAACAGAATAAAATGCTTCTAAAATCTTATTATCTGATAAGTATAATCACTTTTACATTTACAAATACATTCCAGAATCATTTGTGCTTTCTCAAATTCATATACAGTAACCCCAGAATTAAGAGTTTCCAATTGGGGGATCAAAATATCCTTTTTGTCATTTTCCACTTCTCCTCTCTGGGGCCAGCAGAGAAGAAAAGAGAAAACAGATCTTTTTACCTGGCCCTTTTTGTATATTGTATAACTCCTTAACTCACTCTTTACTCCTCCCAGCATTCCTATATATCCCTCGATATACAGAAATCTATGTAGACAGACAGGCATAACGCATAAAGAGTTTTTCACAAATTACACAGAACACAGATCCACAAAGACAGTCATGTCCCTTCCCCCACACAGAATTCCAAGTTTGCTTTTCTCTAATCTCCACTCCTTTGATCAAGTTACAGGAGGGAGAGAAGGACTTTTTGTTTTTTTCTCCTACAGTAATGGCCATTTGTCATTACAACAGAAAATCATTCCTTTCTTTTTCCTCTATGCTTTGGTCATTCTTCCCACGTGGACTTTCCCTCGGGACTACTGGCAAGCTTTCAGTCTTGCCCTTTTTGGCTATTCCTAAATTAACTCTCCCCATTCTTCCCGCCTCAGTGGCCTTCTGAACAGGAGTTCTGGTTCACCTCCTCTGCTTGAGATACTCTCCTCTTCCACCCCAAGGAAGACAGTCTATAAACTGACCCTTGTGGAACCATCCTCCAAGGTCACTCAGTAGTAAATTCAATTACTCCCTTGTGTTTGTGCACAAACTTATGTGATCCAACATCACCAAGTAGCCTCTCTTCCTAGGCCTGGACTCAGCTAACAAGCATCTGCTCCTCTTTTTGGTCTCTCCCTTGAGCCTTCTGAGTCAGAGGGACTCACCCAGTTCTGCCCTTGAGCTGCCACTGAAAATTCAATGGGATGTCCTGCTGGTCCTTGGGGGTTCTGGATGATGCCATCCTCTCCTGGGTGCTGGATGAGCCCCCATAAACTGTATGAGATGATATGGCTTAAAGAAATAGAGACCGTTTAAATGAACAGAAGCAAGGTTTAATCTTTCTCATGAGAAATGGTCACACCCTAATGGTGATGCTCAATACATGGGTGCAGATATAAACATTTTATAGATTCCTGATGCAAACCCCCATCTACTCTGTTCAATACTCCGTGGTCTGCAGCTGAATTTACAATCTTGGTGAGAAAGACTACCCAATCAGAAAGCAACAAGTTTCATAGCATGAACACCTCCCCCTCATAGCATGAGTCCTGTCACAAGTTGGGGGGGGGTAGGTTATGAAGAGGTAGCTAAGTCCCTAGGATTGGCTCTTCTGACTTCTAAAGGTCCGAGGGGACAAGGAGGTAGGACAGCCCAATGGTTTGCTTTCTTTGAGATAAGGGAACTCTCAACCCACTAGGTCTATGGCAATAACAAAATGTCCTTGAGATGTTATTCTGAACTCCTAAACAGGTTATCTCTAATGGAATACTACTCTGAGAAGAACAAATTCTTTTCTCTCCTCACATTCCCTAATAACAGAAAATACAGAATCTGTAATTTGAGTATCAGACTCCACAGTAGAAGTCTAAAGAAAAGTCTAGGGTTTGTGTTTTATATTCATGACTTTATATTTTAGTGTTATCTTTATAGTCTTGTATTGTCAATGTAGAAAATATTGTCTCTAGTGCTGTTGATTTTTGAAATACCATTAGTGTTGGCAAGGGATCCAGGGCTTTCTCTGCGCACCCGAAACACCAGAAGTGTCCTAGGTCAAAAAGGACATAGGAAGTTCCTTTTCTTCCTTGCATTCTTGTAGTGTTGAGGAAAAGGTGACCCTGAGCACCAGAGAACCTTGATAAGGGAAGATCCCTAAGAGAACCATTCCTCTTGAATTCTCCCCTAGATTTTAGAATGAACATAGATATGCACCTCCCAGTTCTATTCTGATAAGCATTAGGTTGTAGCTAAGATATCTAATCATCCCCTGGACTATTCAGGTCACCCCTTGTGTCTTCAGGACACAAAACATTACCCCATCCCTGGTCATGTAGTAAACATCACCTCATTCCTGGTTACATAGTAGCATCATCCCATCTTCTCATCTCTGTTGGCAGAGGGGTATAAGAAACCAGACCCCATCTCCTCTGGGAGGCAAGTCTACTCTTGCCCCTGTCTCCCAGCCATACAACTTACAATTTAATAAATCTCTTATTTTTAAGCTAACTATTAGAGCCTGTCATTCCTGATAAGGGTACCCATCTTGACCCAAGGTTTTTACTTTGAAGGTGTCCCATAACAATGTGATGCATTTAGTGATAATTAGCTTCTTTTTCGATCTGAATGCTTTATGACTAATATAAAAGACCATGAGGGTTAATTCAACTGTCCTGTTAAATCTTTTAAGGGGCTTCTGCCAGAAAGAAAAATTAGAGAAGTTTGGGGCTTAGCTGATACAAATTCAACCTTT
>NW_025396233.1:0-1169 GCF_016433145.1 Gracilinanus agilis | reverse complement strand
TTGCTGATTGTTTGCTTTATGATTTAATTTTGTTGTTTTATGTTTTAATTTTGTTTTAAGTTCATATGTTAATCTGATCAATATCTTTGTGTTACACTGAATCAGCTCAAACTACCATGTTTTTGGCTGTCAGATAAATTCTGTTACATGATATTATTTGAATCTTTTCATGCTTGTACTAGAGCAAATATCATTGTTAAAAGTTCATTTAACTTACACAAACCCTGTCACAAGATCACATGTTGCTTTTTATTCTATTTTGACAATTATATAAAGCCTTTGGAGAATTTAATGAGCTAAATATCTCAAGTGATTTTATTGAATCTTCAAAAGCAATTTTTAGAAATAAGGGTCCACTGGCAGTTGAAGAGATGTGCTATGACGCTATTTTATTTTATTTCCCCACTTAGGCATTTATAAAAATGTAATGGATGAGAAATATAAAGTTATTTTCACTATTTATTCCTCTGCTCCACATAAAATGGATGGGACATCTTGGAAACAGGTCTATAAACTGTTATAGTCTCAGACCAGAGGGAACAAGATGCCCAAGAGGATTAGTTACCCTATAATGGGTTATAGTCTCATCTGGAAGGTATAAAGGATTTTCTCTGAAGTATATTAGCTTTGAAATACATTTTTTTAATATTTGTAACTCTTCAATTTACTCTACCTTTCCACCAGAAGGATCTAGACTTCTTGGTGACATTTTAGACCAAATTTTTTTTTCATCAACTTTGTGTTTTTTTCCTAAGCTCTGCCACATTTTGGATAAAGTCAGAAATAGATTTTGTAAAAAAATATGTCAACCAAGGTTGAAAGATTTTCTATGCCTGTAGAATTTGTGACAAGTATATATTTAAAATATCACAGAGCAAGTGGCTATATAGAAACCCATGTGAATCCTAGATAATAATGCATTTATTTGCTATTGTCATTAAACGTGTTATTATAATTTGGGGGAATTTAAATACTTTTTTAATGTGAATTAGCTACTATATTATTGTTTTTATAAATCTGCTACTTTGTAAAAGTCATTTGCACTCACAGTAGATCATGGCCAAGTTTAAAAAGGAAATGGATCTCATTTTCTGGGTGAGTAACCTTTTGCTATTTCTAAGCTATATATTTTTGATTTTTTAAAAACATTTTTATTATTCTTTTCCTTT
>NW_025396232.1:0-1169 GCF_016433145.1 Gracilinanus agilis | reverse complement strand
TTGCTGATTGTTTGCTTTATGATTTAATTTTGTTGTTTTATGTTTTAATTTTGTTTTAAGTTCATATGTTAATCTGATCAATATCTTTGTGTTACACCGAATCAGCTCAAACTACCATGTTTTGGGCTGTCAGATAAATTCTTTTACATGATATTATTTGAATCTTTTCATGCTTGTACTAGAGCAAATATCATTGTTAAAAGTTCATTTAACTTACACAAACCCTTTCACAAGATCACATGTTGCTTTTTATTCTATTTTGACAATTATATACAGCCTTTGGAGAATTTAATGAGCTAAATATCTCAAGTGATTTTATTGAATCTTCAAAAGCAATTTTTAGAAATAAGGGTCCACTGGCAGTTGAAGAGATGTGCTATGACGCTATTTTATTTTATTTCCCCACTTAGGCATTTATAAAAATGTAATGGATGAGAAATATAAAGTTATTTTCACTATTTATTCCTCTGCTCCACATAAAATGGATGGGACATCTTGGAAACAGGTCTATAAACTGTTATAGTCTCAGACCAGAGGGAACAAGATGCCCAAGAGGATTAGTTACCCTATAATGGGTTATAGTCTCATCTGGAAGGTATAAAGGATTTTCTCTGAAGTATATTAGCTTTGAAATACATTTTTTTAATATTTGTAACTCTTCAATTTACTCTACCTTTCCACCAGAAGGATCTAGACTTCTTGGTGACATTTTAGACCAAATTTTTTTTTCATCAACTTTGTGTTTTTTTCCTAAGCTCTGCCACATTTTGGATAAAGTCAGAAATAGATTTTGTAAAAAAATATGTCAACCAAGGTTGAAAGATTTTCTATGCCTGTAGAATTTGTGACAAGTATATATTTAAAATATCACAGAGCAAGTGGTTATATAGAAACCCATGTGAATCCTAGATAATAATGCATTTATTTGCTATTGTCATTAAACGTGTTATTGTAATTTTGGGGAATTTAAGTACTTTTTAAATGTGAATTAGCTACTATATTATTGTTTTTATAAATCTGCTACTTTGTAAAAGTCATTTGCACTCACAGTAGATCATGGCCAAGTTTAAAAAGGAAATGGATCTCATTTTCTGGGTGAGTAACCTTTTGCTATTTCTAAGCTATATATTTTTGATTTTTTAAAAACATTTTTATTATTCTTTTCCTTT
>NW_025396231.1:0-2699 GCF_016433145.1 Gracilinanus agilis | reverse complement strand
CTTCTACTTTAAAGGAAAGGAGGGCCTGAAATAATGGGGAGTTGATTCTTTTAATGCCAAAAATCATTATCATTATTAGTGCAATCAAAAGGAGTATACATAGGCAGAAGACAAGGCTGTGACTTGAACATCATGGAATGATATAAAAAATAAAATTAAATTTTCTTGAGAAATAGCAAAAGATTGGAAGGGGGGAGAAGGGAAAAAATAGAATGGGACATATTATTGCACAGAAAATAAGCATGAAAGAGTGTTCACAGTTGAGAGATAGATAGTAGAAATGGGAAGGAGAGCATGTGAAACTTCCTCTCATCAGATTTGGCTCAATCCCAGAAGAACATACACAATCAATTGGGTATAGATTTCTATCTTATTCTATAGTGATATGGCCTGTGTAATTAGGCCCAGGCAGGGTCCTTTGTCCAGGAGGAGCAAATCAGCATGAAAGATTGAAGTGAGGAGCCAAAGGAAGCTTTGGGCAGAACATTGCTGCTGCTGTAGCTTGAGATATTTATTAGGAAAATCATTACACATTAATACATGATGGATGAGCGTCAGTGAAAGGCAAGGGGAAACAATACAGATTGCTACTTCAAAAGAATACTTTCAAGATTCAATGTCTGGATTAAACGTAAGTTTGCCCAAATATTTATTACAGGTAAAGCTCATAAACTCATGGCTACATGAGTAGGGATAAGAAGGATACGAAGGGGAAAGATAACTAAGAACAAATCTAGTGGATATAGTGAGATGCCTTTGAGTTTGAGAGATATTGACCATCTGTGGAAGTATCTATCTTGTGAGATCCTGTTCCTTGTTAAGGAGGTTTGAAATGTAAAATGGGAAAAAATCCAAGGATTTTGAAATGCTAAATGGGAAGCTTTCTCTCTTGCTTATCTCAATGTGAATCTAATGTGAACAACATTAGAAGAGGCAAAAGTTTAATTCTTTATATAGCCAGAACTATAAAGGACAGGCTTTTCAGAATTTGGATTGCCCACCAATTTTTTCTTATAGATAGAAGGTCAGGATTCCTTTAGTCATGAGGTTTTCTGGTATTGTCACAAAAAGAAAAATGCTTTTCCAATAATATCTTATTTTTTTATTGAATCATTGCTTTGGCCATAATGTCTTGTGTGACAACATCATTTTTCTCATGGTATTTCATTTCTTGTGACCCATTCATTATTGGAAAATAGGAGACAAAAAGTACAAGAGAAACAGAGTTGGGATCAGAAACTATAAGGGGGGAGAAAGATGAAAAGTAATACAGATTAATCCTAATGGTGTATAAAATTTTACAATTCTCTATTAAAAAGGCTTCATTTCTCAAATACATAAAAAATGAGTTGAACAAATAAGAATACATGTCATTTCCAATTCACAATGGTCAAAGGATATAGACAGGCAAGTCTCAAACAAAGTAGTGTGTTATTTGAAATGTTGGGGTCCTTGAATTACACTTCCCATGAACCCCCTGGCTTCCTGTCATTTTGCAATGATGCAAACAGAGGAATAAAACTAAGGGACTGGTGTTTCACTTCCTCTTTGCTACCTATCACAGCATGGTGAGAGCTGGAAACAGTGGGGCTTTTGAACTGCCTAAGCTTGCATAGTGGCTTTATTTTCTAGTGGCTACTAATAAATCTTTTAAAAAAATGTAAAGTTATGATTACATATTAATTTTATTTTTTACATTGGTGGCAACCAGAATTTTGGAAAAAGAACTCTCAATTTTTTAAGATAGCCTAAGTAAATTTAGTAAAAGCCATGTTGCTGCTGATAGCTCTAGCTGCCTATTTTCTGCTGCTTATGTTCCTGATTGTTCAACTACTGGCTGCCTGCCTGCTGCTGATGCCAGATCCTGGCCATTCCCTGTTGCTGTTGCTGTTTCTTTTTCTGTTCCTGGAGTTGCCTCTGCATTTTTAGAAGATGAACTGGGAAGTTTTAAGACCAGATGAAGTATAAATTCTTTTACCTATTCCCACCTCCACCCCTAACTTGGGTTTTTCAAGCCTGCTCCAGCCACCTTTCCAGACCCTACTCCAATTAGACTTCCATGTTCTGACTATGGGAGAGGGGACTGAGATAGCATGCAGGCCCTAGCATTTTTACCCCAAAGGGGAAGGAAGGTTACTCTTCCAAACAGGAAGCAAAATGGCAAGCATAGCTTGCCCTATCAAAGAGCAGTGCATTATCTATTTCAAACAGCTATATTTTTTCTTCCTACCATTCCTGGGTGCACTGGTCCTTGCAATTATCTCGCCTGAGATTCAGGGGGAAAATTCATCTCCCTACAACCCATTGCCATTTGGGCCTACCCATACTATTCATCAACACTAGGTTCAGCAAGGAATTCTCCTTCACTATGGGAGATCCCAGACTTCAGATAAAAGGAATTTGAATGGACAGAGAAGGAACTTTAAGAGTCTAGTGGTAAAATGAGCAAGCCTTCTCAGACTCTATTGCTTTTTGAAAGTCTCTGTATCTTATTGTACCTTGCTGATTGTTTGCTTTATGATTTAATTTTGTTGTTTTATGTTTTAATTTTGTTTTAAGTTCATATGTTAATCTGATCAATATCTTTGTGTTACACTAAATCAGTTAAAAACTAACATGTTTTTGGCTGTCAGATAAATTCTGATTCTAAGATATATATTTTTGATTTTTTAAAAACATTTTTATTATTCTTTTCCTTT
>NW_025396230.1:0-2364 GCF_016433145.1 Gracilinanus agilis | reverse complement strand
TATATATATATATATGTAATTTTTTGTAGGTGTCTTTTCAGTTTTCCCAAAAGATTTTATCAGATAAGGAAAGCTTTCTGAAGTAATTTATGTTTTAGGGTTTATCAAACACCAAGTTATTCATTTTCATTATTCTTTACTCTTTCTATCTATTCTTTTGATCTATTACTCTGTTTTTAACCAATTCTGAATGATATTGTTTACTGCTATTTTATAATATACTTTGAGGTCTGGAAATGCTATTCTTCTCTTCCCTTCCACATTTGAAAAAATATTTTCCTTGATATTTAATATCTTTTGTCACTCAAAATCAATTTTATTATTTTTTTATTAAGTTCCATAAAGTATTCCTTGATATATGATTGGTATAATATCAAAATGGAAAATTAAACTTTTTTTTAATATTGTCAGTTTTACTACATTGGCCTGGCCGAGCCATGATCAGTGTGGATCCTTCCAGCTTTTTAGGTTCTTTATTTATTTAAATAACCTCTATAATATCTGATTAATAGATGGGAATAATACAATTCTTCCTACTAACTGTGTGATTACTGATTATCACCTAGGAGTTGGGGAGGGGTTGGGAGTCTGGATGGACTACTTCTGCATAACCTATCCACCAATCAGGGATGTCTTGAAATGTCTGATGGTGGAGTTGAATAATGAGCTCCCAAATTGTATTTATGGACCTCTGTGAAGGGACTTCCTTATCTTTAATTGTCAAAAGTATCATTAACTACTAAATTATTGGTTAATGCTAAACTAACCAATAAATTGATAATCCATTTCGGAAAACAGACTTGAAATTTTTGTTTTAGCTGACAACTCTAAAGATATATCTATGATAATTAAAAATTCTGAGAGATTGATTTCTTGGTCAGACTATCAATTTATTGATTAGGCTAGCATAAACAAATGAGTTAGTGGTATATGATCCTCTTGATAATCAAAGACAAGGGCACCATTCCATGCTGGTCCATCAATACAATTTGGAAGCTTATTATTTAGTCAATCCCTTAAACATTACAAGATATTTCTGATTGTTGGATAATTAATGAGGAGGTATTCCATTATCACTTACCTCCTCCCCATCCCTTGGGGAATGGTGAGAAGTCATGAAGGAAGAGCTTCATTAACTCTTTTATCTGCTAACCAGATTTAAGAGGGACAAGCATTCCTTGGAGTTCCTAAGAACAAAGGAATGAGAACAAAAGTCAAGAAAGACTGATTGGAAAATCTAATTCAAAACCCAGATGTAGTGATAATTTGGTATGTAGCAAAAATAAATTAAAATTTTTATTTAATGTGGTTAATTTGAGTATACTTCCTTTTTCTATTATTGCCTCTTAGATCTTATTATTATATACCAATGCTCTTGGTTTTGTGGATTTCTCTTTCAGTTTGAGAATTTGCTAAAGCTATTAATTAATTAATGACTATGCTCTTTCCTTAGGATTTTCTAAGGCATGCAATCATCATCCCATCACAAAAGAGGCATAGTGGTATCTCCTCTTAACCTGTCTATAGTTTTAATTTCTTCCCCTTTTCTCTTTGTTATTGCTACTGTTTCTAGAACTAAATCAAATAATAGTGGTAAGAAATTTTCTACCAATTCTATATTATTTCATGAGACATACATAATTTAAAAAAATGGAAGCAAAGAGAATACATAAATTATACACCACTAAACTTTATTTTGATTTTTGTATCCATTTAATTTCAACTTTGCTACTCATTATTGTAAATCCTTCATACCCAAAAAGGACCAAAATGATATTGCAATGTCGGGGTCAAAATACAGTGCAACTACACAGTTTAATGTGTGTAAATAGAATTAGCTCCAGCCCATTAATAGTCAAAATTCTACTCAACCCAGGCGTGCTAATGATGTCACTCTCACCTCCCTTAGTGGGGAGGGGAGACGAGTTACCCACACATGACAATAAGTAACAAATCAATGTAGAAACTGCCATTTGTCCATTTGAATTAGAGGTGGACCACAGGAAGTGATGAAAGACACGATCTCTTTAAGTAAGTGAGTGAACTTCCTGTGGGGGCAGTTGCCGTCTCGAACTGGAAGAAGAAGCATCTCCTGAGACCACAGACAGATTACACTCTATATTGTCACGTGGGTAAGTTAGGCTGACTTCCTTGGCCTGGCTGGGCCAATTCTAAACTCTGCCTATCTGGCTGTTGGGCCTTGTGGCTTACAGCTTCATTTATTAAGCTTTATAACCTTCTTCTCTCTCAGTCCAGGCCTTTGGCCTGGACTAGCCTCTTCCTTTTTCTCTTTATTCCTACTTTTTACCTACCAGACTGTAAATAAACTTTTCAACCCGATGCTGACTTGGGTCTGATTTAATT
>NW_025396229.1:0-2415 GCF_016433145.1 Gracilinanus agilis | reverse complement strand
CTGCCATTAAGCTTGGTTCCTGTCATTTGACAGCCTAAGAAGTCAGATGTTTCTCAGTCCTTAATATCAAGAGATCAAGCTTCCCCTTGGTCCCTCAATCAGACTTGTGAAGAATATAAGTGGAAAATGTGAACATCATTAGAGATTGGCTTTGCTGGGTTCTGTCTGAAGACACACTGGCCTGCCTCCATACTCAACTGAAAACCAACTGCTTGGGGGGAGGGGTTTGAGAGCAAGGAGTACCTTACCCCCTCCCTACTAACTCAAGCCTGTTTGTGGGGGAGAAGAGAGTCTTACAGGCTCCTAGTTCAGTCCAGTCCATCAGCTTCCCAAACATCCCTGTTATTACAAACAGAACAGAACAGATTGAAATAATTGGCTTTAGGGCATTGCAGTCTAAAAAGTGAGTGAACTTCACCTCCAGACACCACGAAGTCCTTTCCCCTCCCTCATGCCATCAGAAATCCTGATTCCTTTGACTGGTCATTGCTCTGCAGTCTCCCACAGTGAATAAGGGTTATTTAAGAGGTCTGTTTTAATTAGAAGCCCTTTTAAAGGTTCTTTTATCATTATTAACCCTCTGTAAGAGTGAAAATCATGAGACTGACTGTAAATGAATAATTTTGTTCATTCAAAATTGTGGGAAGCCAATAAGAGAATAGATAAAAATCTGAGACCCCTTTTTGATACCTCTTATGATCCATAACTTTTCTTATTGGAAAAACATTATAGACTTATTGAAAAGCTTTGAGTCCTTAGTAGACCAGCATCTACTGAGTTAATGATTCCTCTCCTTGATAATTAAGAAACCTGAACCCTAACAAACATTACTTAGATAAGACTGCATACTTAGATAAAACTGGAGTCTTTAGTCTGAATTTTATTTGACCAGGTGTCTATAATCCAGGAGGACAGGACTCAATTAGTGAGCATCTCCATCAAATATTTCCGCTCCCAGAATTATCCCCTGCTAATTGATGGTTGGAATTTGGTCACTGTCTTGGTACTTATACCTTCACTCTTTAGACTTTAATGGGTTATGTATGATCTGTTACCCCTTCACAGCTGTAACTCTTTCTTTGTGGTCTTTGTTTGAAATCAGTATATAATAAACTCCAAAGCCCACAGAGTTCAGAACAGCATGGGCTAACCACTAGTCTAGTTGTTCTCATTTTCTTTCTCCTGCCTTAACAATCCGATGCCACCAACGGCACTCAGGACCCAAAAACCATATAGAGGCTGGCCCCCTATACAAAATATTAGGGGGGAAAAGATGGAAAAATCTGAGAGAGAGAGAGAGATAGGTTACTTTCCTTGCTGCTCCAGTTAGCTTGCTATTCTGTGGCTGCCATTAGGGTCCCCTAACCATGCTCACAGGGAAGTCCAGCCAGCAACAAACATGGAACAGAAGAGAATAAAATCACCTCTTGCCTCAGTTTATCAAGCTTTTTATCTGCCCAATAACTCTTACACATCACATCTGGGGAGGCAAGGGTGACTTTTTAGTTTGCGTGGGCCACCCAGTGGGCAGTCCCTGGAGCAGCCTTGGAAACATCTGTCCTGCCCAAGGCTCCTGATCTCTTGACTCTTGTTCCCTTCTTATGGCTGCCATTCTATCCTGATGACCCAATCCACTCAATGGATTTCCTTCCCACTATCCTTGCCTAAATACTGAAGCAATTAATACTTTATGAATCAGAATAGATCAAGAGATAAAAGAGACACAAAAATCCAAAGCAGAGAAGAACTTAAAATACAGAATTGGTCAAATGGAAAAAGATATACAGAAATTCCTTGAAGAGAAAATCATTTAGGAAGACAAAGTTGGCCTTTAGAAAAACAGGCACAAAAATTCACCTAAGGAAAAAAATATCTTTACAAAATAGAACTGATCAAATAGAAAATAAGGTACCAAAATGAAATCAAGAAAATCATGCCTTAAAAATTAGAATTGGGCAAGTGAGAGCTAATGACTCCATGAAATATCATGAAAGAATTTTAAAAAACACCAAAGGAATGGAAAAAATAGAAGAAAATATGAAATACCTCATGGGAGAAGCAACTGACAGAAAAAAATGCAGTAGACATGATGGAAGAGTAATTGGAATACCTGAAAGCCATATATGATCAAAAAAGATCTTAGACACCATCTTTTAAGAAGGTATCAAGGAAAACTGCCCTGATACTCTAGAACCAGTGGGCAAAATAAAAATCAAAAGAATCTACTGATCACCTCCTAAAAGAGATTCCAAAAGGATAACTCCCAGGAATATTATAGGCAAATTCCAAAATTCCCAGGTCAAGTAGAAAATATTGCTGGCAGCCAAAAAGAAAGAATTCAAGCATTATGGAACCACAGTTAGGATAACAAAAGACTTAGCAGCTTCTACTTTAAAGGAAAGGAGGGCCTGAAAT
>NW_025396228.1:0-1582 GCF_016433145.1 Gracilinanus agilis | reverse complement strand
GATTGCCCACCAATTTTTTCTTATAGATAGAAGGTCAGGATCCCTTTAGTCATGAGGTTTTCTGGTATTGTCACAAAAAGAAAAATGCTTTTCCAATAATATCTTATTTTTTTATTGAATCATTGCTTTGGCCATAATGTCTTGTGTGACAACATCATTTTTCTCATAGTATTTCATTTCTTGTGAATCCTTCATTAGGAGAGAAAGAGTACAAGAGAAGCAGATAGAAAAGAGGGAGAATTTAGGGAGTTAGAGTTCAGAAACTAAAAGCGGGGAGAAAGATGAAAAGTAATACAGATTAATCCTAATGGTGTATAAAATGTTACAATTCTCTATTAAAAAGGCTTCATTTCTCAAATACATAAAAAATAAGTTGAACAAATAAGAATACATGTCATTTCCAATTCACAATGGTCAAAGGATATAGACAGGCAAGTCTCAAACAAAGTAGTGTGTTATTTGAAATGTTGGGGTCCTTGAATTACACTTCCCATGAACCCCCTGGTTTCCTGTCATTTTGCAATGATGTAAACAGAGGGATAAAACTAAGGGGCTGGTGTTTCACTTCCTCTTTGCTACCTATCACAGCATGGTGAGAGCTGGAAACAGTGGGGCTTTTGAACTGCCTAAGCTTGCATAGTGGCTTTATTTTCTAGTGGCTACTAATAAATCTTTTTAAAAAATGTAAATTTATGATTATATATTAATTTTATTTTTTACATTGGTGGCAACCAGAATTTTGGAAAAAGAACTCTCAATTTTTTAAGATAGTCTAAGTAAATTTAGTAAAAGCCATGTTGCTGCTGATAGCTCTAGCTGCCTATTTTCTGCTGCTTATGTTCCTGATTTTTCAACTACTGGCTGCCTGCCTGCTGCTGATCCCAGATCCTGGCCATTCCCTGTTGCTGTTGCTGTTGCTGTTGCTGTTTCTTTTTCTGTTCCTGGAGTTGCCTCTGCATTTTTAGAAGATGAACTGGGAAGTTTTAAGACCAGATGAAGTATAAATTCCTTCACCTATTCCCACCTCCACCCCTAACTTGGGTTTTTCAAGCCTGCTCCAGCCACCTTTCCAGACCCTACTCCAATTAGACTTCCATGTTCTGACTATGGGAGAGGGGACTTAGATAGCATGCAGGCCCTAGCATTTTTACCCCAAAGGGGAAGGAAGGTTACTCTTCCAAACAGGAAGCAAAATGGCAAGCATAGCTTGCCCTATCAAAGAGCAGTGCATTATCTATTTCAAACAGCTATATTTTTTCTTCCTACCATTCCTGGGTGCACTGGTCCTTGCAATTATCTTGCCTGAGATTCAGGGGGAAAATTCATCTCCCTACAACCCATTGCAATTTGGGCTTGCCCATACTATTCATCAACACTAGGTTCAGCAAGGAATTCTCCTTCACTATGGGAGATCCCAGATTTCAGATAAAAGGAATTTGAATGGACAGAGAAGGAACTTTAAGAGTCTGGTGGTAAAATGAGCAAGCCTTCTCAGACTCTATTGTTTTTTGAAAGTCTCTGTATCTTATTGTACCTTGCTGATTGTTTGCTTTATGATTTAATTTTGTTGTTTTATGTTTTA
>NW_025396227.1:0-6828 GCF_016433145.1 Gracilinanus agilis | reverse complement strand
TGGCCCAGGCCAAACTGCTTACCATCTCTGAATGGAGCTGTGGAAGGGATGGAGGGAGATGGTTTAGATCTAATAATCTTGGAAAATATATGCTCAAAATTATTATCACATAATTGGGAAAATAAAACATCTTTAAATTAAAAACATTTAAAAATAATAAAAGAAAAATGTTTAGGTAGAAAAGACATTCCTTAATAAATGAAATATATTAAAAATTAGAAAAGATAAAATAAAATTGACAAAAAGCCAATTTGGAGTCAGTCTCCTTTGACATAGGAGTTTACATTCAGAGTAAATATGTTCTACTCCCTTCAGTTCAATTCACTACATCCCAAAATTCATTCTGGATCCTTTGATTCAGTATGTGATTTCTGCAGGCCTCTTTATGACACCTCTTTCAAAGTTCACTTTCTTGATTCAGGGAGTTAGTGAGTTTCTTTTCCTGAAATTTCTCTCAAAATTTTTTTAATCTTAAATTTTATGAAAATTATTCAATCCCCCTGAGAAGGGTGTTGACCAACACCTGGATCAACCCAGGATACATGCCTGAGTTATGGAATATATAAATCAATTGTCAAAAGAAAATCAAAGAACATAAAAAAAACCTAAGTAAAAGAGAAAAAATTAAATGTTGGGGAAAAATAAAATAAAAATCAAATCATATATAAAAATTCTGAGTAAGCAAGAATAAGCCCATACCAGATCCTTAAATCAGGGCTCAATTAAAGTGATTTATATTCTATAAGCCTGTAGGACAACTGTAGGACAATATAGCACTTACCCACTGGCACCCAGGACTACAGAAAATTACCTGGAAAGAAAAATGGTACTAGATTTTGAAGAAAAGAGAAATGTTTCCCTGGTCTGATTTTAACTTTGATCTCAGGGATAGGGGAGCCAAAATTGTTGTGTAAAGGGAACTCCTTCATCCCAGGTTCCTGAACTTTCTACTCATCTGAGCCAGCCCATTAGAGTTGCTGAAATGCTCTAAACAGAGACTTTGATTGGTTCCTGAAATGTGATAGACTAGCACATGGGTAAAGGAAGTGACATGGAGAAAGAGGACTATAAGAAATGAGACCATAGAGAAGATGGGATCTTTGGAGGTCTTTGGCTGGGGGCCTTTCTGGGAATCAGCATTGGAGACTTGGACAGAAGACACTCTTGTGGGCTGGTAAGATTAGGGTGATAGGCCATGAAATATTTTTCTATTTCCTTCCCTCCTTATTCCTTTCTTAGACTGTATTTATATTAAAATTAAAATTTTAATGGTTGTGACCAGTTAGATGGAGCCCATGTGTCATTCTTTATGTGACATATAACAAAAGCAAAAGGGGCAAAAGGCTTTTTTGATAACATCTGACCTTCGTAGAGTACAAGTTGTGCCAAAGTCATTCATATGGATTGGAATTATTGCCCACAAAAAAACAGAGCTTAAACGGGGACAGGCCCCAAATTCCTAAAGTCCTATGACCTTGCCTTGAAAAGGCATATATCCTATTTGGCCATGACTTTAATGATAACATTATTCATAGTGCAGTTGTGGGAAGAGGATACAAATGAGGAAAATGTAATATGACTTCTGGCTAGTTCCCAAAACATACTAATTTAAAGTTAACATTTTTAATAGAATAACCAGGATTAGATTAAATTATAAACTTAAATTTAGATATTAGAAGTGATTATTATAAGCTTAGAGGGCCAGTTAGATATTAAGTCTGCTACTCCCTCCTGGGGGGGACAGGCAGTTCCCACCTAACAGTTCAGGGCTTCCCAGATCTTATCCAAATCCTAGTTACCCCCTCCTTGCCTATCCCTTCCTTCTTTTATCTATATAAATTCCATCTTTAATAGCTGTTCCTGGTAATTATTTCGTTATACTCCCTACTGCCATTAAGCTTGGTTCCTGTCAGTTGCCAGCCTAAGAAGTCAGATCTTTCCCAGTCCTTAATATCAAGAGATCAAGCTTCCCCTTGGTCCCTCAATCAGACTTGTGAAGAATATAAGTGGAGAAAGTGAACATCATTAGAGATTGGCTTTGCTGGGTCCTGTCTGAAGACACACTGGCCTGCCTCCATATTCAACTGACAACCAACTGCTTGGGGGGAGGGGTTTGAGAGCAAGGAGTACCTTACGCCCTCCCTACTCACTCAAGCCTGTTTGTGGGGGAGAAGTGAGTCTCACAGGCTCCAAGTTCAGTCCAGTCCATCAGCTTTCCAAACATTCCTGTTATTACAAACAGAACAGAACAGATTGAAATAATTGGCATTAGGGCATTGCAGTCTGAAAAGTGAGTAAACTTCACTTCCAGACTCCATGAGGTCCCTTCCCCTCCCTCATGCCATCAGAAATCCTGATTCCTTTGATTGGTCATTGCTCTGCAGTCCCCCATAGTGACAAAGGGTTTTTTAAGAGGTTTGTTTTAATTAGAAGCCCTTTGAAAGGTTCTTTTATCATTATTATCCCTCTGTAAGAGTGAAAATCATGAGAATGGCTGTAAATGAATAATTTTGTTCCTTCAAAATAGTAGGGGAAAAATTTGGAAAAATATGAGAGAGAGAGATAGGTTACTTTCCTTGCTGCTCCAGTTAGCTTGCTATTCTGTGGCTGCCATTAGTGCGCCCTAACCATGCTCACAGGGAAGTCCAGCCAGCAACAAACATGGAAGAGAAGAGAGTAAAATCCCCTCTTGCCTCAGTTTATCAAGCTTTTTAGCCCAATAACTCTTACTCATCACATCTGGGGAGGCAACTGTGGCTTTCTAGTTTGCATGGGCCACCCAGAGGGCAGGCCCTGGAGCAGCCTTGGAAACATCTGCCCTGCCCCAGACTCCTGATCTCTTGACTCTTGTTGCCCTCTTATGGTTGCCATTCTATCCTGATGACCCAATCTGTGGGAAGCCACTAAGAGAATAGATAAAAATCTGAGACCCCTCTTTTGATACCTCTTATGATCCATACCTTTTCTTATTGGAAAAACATTATAGATTTATTGGAAAGCTTTTAGTCCATAACCAGACCAGAAGCTACTGAGTTAATAATTTCTCTCCTTGACAATTTCTCTCCTTGATAATTAAGAAGCCTAAACCCTAAAAAATATATTACTTAGATAAGGACTGGAGCCAGACAACTTAGTCCAGACTATCTGACGACTTGCAGATCTGAAAATCAAGGCAGAATGCAATTAGTAAACATCTCCATGAAATTTATTTCTGCTCCCAGAAGTAAACTCCTATGAATTGGTGGGTGGAATTTGGCCCTTGTCCTTGCACCCATATCTCTACTTTTTAGGCTTTAATGGATTGTGTATGATTTGTAACCCCTTCACAGCTGTTACTCTTTCTTTGTGTTCTTTGTTTGAAACCAATATAAAATAAAGTCCAAATCCCATAGCGTTAGAACAACATGGGCTAACCACTAGTCTGGTTGTTCTCATTTTCTTTCTCCTGCCTTAACAACCCTAAGCCACCAACACCACTCAGGACCCCAAAACTAAATAGGGGCTAGCTCCCTATACCAATCCACTCAATGGATTTCCTTCACACTATCCTTGCCTAAATACTGAAGCAATTAATACTTTATGAATCAGAATAGATCAAGAGATAAAAGAGACACAAAAAATCCAAAGCAGAGAAGAACTTAAAATACAGAATTGGTCAAATGGAAAAAGATATACAGAAATTCCTTGAAGAGAAAATCATTTAGGAAGACAAAGTTGGCCTTTAGAAAAACAGACACAAAAATTCACCTAAGGAAAAAAATACTGATCAAATGGAAAATAAGGTACCAAAATGAAATCAAGAAAATCATGCCTTAAAAATTAGAGATGGGCAAGTGAGAGCTAATGACTCCATGAAAGATCATGAAAGAATTTTAAAAAACACCAAAGGAATGGAAAAATAGAAGAAAATATGAAATACCTCATGGGAGAAACAACTGACAGAAAAAAATACAGGAGACATGATGGAAGAGTAATTGGAATACTTGAAAGCCACATATGATCAAAAAAGATCTTAGACATCATGTTTTAAGAAGGTATCAAGGAAAACTGCCCTGATACTCTAAAACCAGTGGGCAAAATAGAAATTAAAAGAATCTACTGATCACCTCCTAAAAGAGATTCCAAAAGGATAACTCCCAGGAATATTATAGGCAAATTCCAAAATTCCCAGGTCAAGTAGAAAATATTGCTGGCAGCCAAAAAGAAAGAATTCAAGCATTATGGAACCACAGTTAGGATAACAAAAGACTTAGCAGCTTCTACTTTAAAGGAATGGAGGGCCTGAAATAATGGGGAGTTGATTCTTGTAATGCCGAAAAATTTTATCATTATTAGTGCAGTCAAAAGGAGTATACATAGGCAGAAGACCAGGCTGTGACTTGAACATCATGGAATGATATAAAAAATAAAATAAAATTTTCTTGAGAAATAGCAAAACATTGGAAGGGGAGAGAAGGGAAAAATAGAATGGGACATATTATTGCACAGAAAATAAGCATGAAAGAATGTTCACAGTTGAGAGATAGATAACAGAAGTGGGAAGGAGAGCATGTGAAACTTCCTGTCATCAGATTTGGCTCAATCCCAGAAGAACATACACAATCAATTGGGTATAGATTTCTATCTTATTCTATAGTGTTATGGCCTGTGTAATTAGGCCCAGGCAGGGTCCTTTGACCAGGAGGAGCAACTAAGCATGAAAGATTGAACTGAGGAGCCAAAGGAAGTTTTGAGCAGAGCACTGCTGCTGCTGTAGCTTGAGATATTTATTAGGAAAATCATTACACATTAATACATGATGGATGAAGGTCAGTGACAGGCAAGGGGAAGCAATACAGATTGCTACTTCAAAAGAATACTTTCAAGATACAATGTCTGGATTAAACATAAGTTTGCCCAAATATTTATTGCAGGTAAAGCTCATAAACTCATGGCTACATGATTAGGGATAAGAAGGATGCAAAGGGTTAAGATAACTAAGAACAAATCTAGTGGATATAGTGAGATGCCTTTGAATCTGAGAGATATTGACCATCCGTGGAAGTATCTAACTTGTGAGATCCTGTTCCTTGTTAAGGAGGTTTGAAATGCAAAATGGAAAAAAATCAAAGGATTTTTAAATGCTAAATGGGAAGCTTCCTCTCTTCCTTATCTCAATGCTAATGCGAACAACATTAGAAGAGGCAGAAGGTTAATTGTTTATATAGCCAGAACTATAAAGGACAGACTTTTAGGAATTTGGATTGCCCACCAATTTTTTCTTATACATAGAAGGTCAGGATTCCTTTAGTCATGAGGTTTTCTGATATTGTCACAAAAAGAAAAAATGCTTTTCCAATAATATCTTATTTTTTTATTGAATCATTACTTGGGCCATAATGTCTTGTGTGACAACATCATTTTTCTCATGGTATTTCATTTCTTGTGACTCCTTCATTATTGGAAAATAGGAGATAAAGAGTACAAGAGAAGCAGAGCTGGGCTGATAGAAAAGAGGGAGAATTTAGGGAGTTAGAGTTCAGAAACTAAAAGGGGGGAGAAAGATGAAAAGTAATACAGATTAATCCTAATGGTGTATAAAATTTTACAATTCTCTATTAAAAAGGCCTCATTTCTCAAATACATAAAAAAATGAGTTGAACATATAAGAATACATGCCATTTCCAATTCACAATGGTCAAAAGATATAGACAGGCAAGTCTTAGGCAAAGTAGTGTGTTATTTGAAATGTTGGGGTCTTTGAATTACACTTCCCATGAACCCCCTGGCTTCCTGTCATTTTGCAATGATGTAAACGGAGGGATAAAACTAAGGGGCTGGTGTTTCACTTCCTCTTTGCTACCTATCACAGCATGGTGAGAGCTGGGAACAGTGGGGCTTTTGAACTTCCTAAGCTTGCATAGTGGCTTTATTTTCTAGTAGCTATTAATTAATCTTTAAAAAATATAAAGTTACCATTATATATTAATTTTATTTTTTACATTGGTGGCAACCAGATTTTGGAAGAAGAACTCTCAATTTTTTAAGATAGCCTAAGCAAATTTAGTAAAAGCCATGCTGCTGCTGATAGCTCTAGCTGCCTATTTTCTGCTGCTTCTGTTCCTGATCTTTCAACTGCTGGCTGCCCGCTTGCTGCTGATCCCAGATCCTGGCCATTCCCTGTTGCTGTTGCTGTTGCTGTTTCTTTTTTTGTTCCTGGAGTTGCCTCTGCAATTTTATAACATGAACTGGGAAGTTTTAAGACCAGGTGAAGTATAAATTCCTTCACCTACACCCCCCACTTGGGTTTTTCAAGCTTGCTCCAGCCACCTTTCCAGACCCTACTCCAATTAGACTTCCATGTTCTGCCTGTGGGAGAGGAGACTGAGATAGCATGCAGTCCCTAGCATTTTTACCCCAAAGGGGAAGGAAGGTTTCTCTTCCAAACAGGAAGCAAAATGGCAAGCATAGCTTGCCCTATCAAAGAGCAGTGCATTATCTGTTTCAAACAGCTATATTTTTTCTTCCTACCATTCCTGGGTGAACTGGTCCTTGCAATTATCTTGCCTGAGATTCAGGGGGAAAATTCATCTTCCTACAATCCATTGCCATTTGGGCCTGCCCAGACTATTCATCAACACTATGTTCAGCAAGGAATTCTCCCTCACTATGGGAGATCCCAGAATTCAGATGAAAGGAATTTGAATGGAGAGAGAAGGAACTTTAAAAGAGTCTGGAGGTAAAATTAGCCAGCCTTCACAGACTATATTGTTTTTTGAAAGTCTCTGTATCTTATTGTACTTTGCTGATTGTTTGCTTTATGATTTAATTTTGTTGTTTTATGTTTTA
>NW_025396226.1:0-1570 GCF_016433145.1 Gracilinanus agilis | reverse complement strand
GATTGCCCACCAATTTTTTCTTATAGATAGAAGGTCAGGATCCCTTTAGTCATGAGGTTTTCTGGTATTGTCACAAAAAGAAAAATGCTTTTCCAATAATATCTTATTTTTTTATTGAATCATTGCTTTGGCCATAATGTCTTGTGTGACAACATCATTTTTCTCATAGTATTTCATTTCTTGTGAATCCTTCATTAGGAGAGAAAGAGTACAAGAGAAGCAGATAGAAAAGAGGGAGAATTTAGGGAGTTAGAGTTCAGAAACTAAAAGCGGGGAGAAAGATGAAAAGTAATACAGATTAATCCTAATGGTGTATAAAATGTTACAATTCTCTATTAAAAAGGCTTCATTTCTCAAATACATAAAAAATAAGTTGAACAAATAAGAATACATGTCATTTCCAATTCACAATGGTCAAAGGATATAGACAGGCAAGTCTCAAACAAAGTAGTGTGTTATTTGAAATGTTGGGGTCCTTGAATTACACTTCCCATGAACCCCCTGGTTTCCTGTCATTTTGCAATGATGTAAACAGAGGGATAAAACTAAGGGGCTGGTGTTTCACTTCCTCTTTGCTACCTATCACAGCATGGTGAGAGCTGGAAACAGTGGGGCTTTTGAACTGCCTAAGCTTGCATAGTGGCTTTATTTTCTAGTGGCTACTAATAAATCTTTTTAAAAAATGTAAAGTTATGATTACATATTAATTTTATTTTTTACATTGGTGGCAACCAGAATTTTGGGAAAAGAACTCTCAATTTTTTAAGATAGTCTAAGTAAATTTAGTAAAAGCCATGTTGCTGCTGATAGCTCTAGCTGCCTATTTTCTGCTGCTTATGTTCCTGATTTTTCAACTACTGGCTGCCTGCCTGCTGCTGATCCCAGATCCTGGCCATTCCCTGTTGCTGTTGCTGTTTCTTTTTCTGTTCCTGGAGTTGCCTCTGCATTTTTAGAAGATGAACTGGGAAGTTTTAAGACCAGATGAAGTATAAATTCCTTCACCTATTCCCACCTCCACCCCTAACTTGGGTTTTTCAAGCCTGCTCCAGCCACCTTTCCAGACCCTACTCCAATTAGACTTCCATGTTCTGACTATGGGAGAGGGGACTTAGATAGCATGCAGGCCCTAGCATTTTTACCCCAAAGGGGAAGGAAGGTTACTCTTCCAAACAGGAAGCAAAATGGCAAGCATAGCTTGCCCTATCAAAGAGCAGTGCATTATCTATTTCAAACAGCTATATTTTTTCTTCCTACCATTCCTGGGTGCACTGGTCCTTGCAATTATCTTGCCTGAGATTCAGGGGGAAAATTCATCTCCCTACAACCCATTGCAATTTGGGCTTGCCCATACTATTCATCAACACTAGGTTCAGCAAGGAATTCTCCTTCACTATGGGAGATCCCAGATTTCAGATAAAAGGAATTTGAATGGACAGAGAAGGAACTTTAAGAGTCTGGTGGTAAAATGAGCAAGCCTTCTCAGACTCTATTGTTTTTTGAAAGTCTCTGTATCTTATTGTACCTTGCTGATTGTTTGCTTTATGATTTAATTTTGTTGTTTTATGTTTTA
>NW_025396225.1:0-12299 GCF_016433145.1 Gracilinanus agilis | reverse complement strand
TATATATTTTTGATTTTTTAAAAACATTTTTATTATTCTTTTCCTTTGTATTTGCAATACAATATATGAGTTTCTTTTTTCTCATTTTTGTACTTTAACACATTATCAATATTAATCTTTTTTTGATTTTGCAGTAATATAAGCTCACATACATATATATAGTTATATAGTTATAATATTAATGCATACCCAAAAGCTTTAGACTATGGAAACCTGCTTTTTATTGATAAACTTTTATGGGACTGTGATTAATGTTTGTGTCTGATTCCAGGAGAAGGGAACAAAACAGCTACTATACAGTGCAAAGAAGCACAAGGTCAAAAATGGACCAAACTAATCCAGGTAGGATTAATGAATTTCTATACCAATACTAAAGGACTTGAACCTGTTGTTTGGGGTTTGAGATCACAGCTGTTCTGACATTTGTTAGAGGATAGCTTTCCCTGAGCCACATCCTAGTCAAGTACTGAAGATTGTCTATCATCCTGGACCCGCCTATCCCTGAGAATGAAGGCAAATCAGACTATGGAATGAAACTTCCCTTTAACACAAAAATCTAGTCCTTTTTTTCTCTCTTTGAGTATGGCAATTTCCTGTACTCTTGGCTGCCAATGGGTAAGTGCAATATTACTGCATTTTTCTCCTACAGACTTGTGGGATAGAAATCACTTCAACTGAGTCTTGATTCAAGCATCTTTTATGAGTTTATTTTTCCTTTACTTAAAGTTTTGCACATAAGACATTGACATTTTATATTTCATCCACAAGTTATTTTTTTCTCTTAATTTGGAATTTTTTGACGTTTTTGGAGAACTGAAGGGATTACCTTTAAAGGTGGGGGACATCATATGTATCATCCATATCCATAAAGTCCTTTCATACCCAGTAGTGCTTATAGGGGTAGTAGCAAAGAATGACCGATTTTTAACAAAAAGACAGCCCTTAGTAGGAGTATGGCCCTTAGTAAAGCACAAAGATGGAAGTTGGGATAATCCTGAATAATTAAAATTGGACAGGGATTTTTGTAAAATATGCTCATGCGGGAGACCACCCAGGAAGTTAGAACCATGAGTGAAAATTTGAATTTCATTATCCCAGTTGGCAGGATGAAAAATGGGCAGTTCTGGAAAATAAGTCCAATGAGAAGTAGCTGTTGTTGGGAGGACCTTACAGTCTAGAATAGCAAGAAATGCAAGAAAAATAAGTTCTGTTTTCATTCCTTGGTTCTGGCTCCTGACTGTCCCGCAGGCTTGATCTGAGAGCTCTCTCAGTTGACCTCAGGTCTGCCGGGTTTTGGGAGTGGGAGTCATGGTAGTACTCTGATGCAGTTGAGGTGGAAGAGGTGCAGAGTCACTGAGAGAAAGTTTGTCCACAGGCTCGACCAAGCTGTCAATCATCCTCTTGGTGGGGAGGGGTCGGCAAATAGGGTAGCGTCGTTTTCTGCAAGGCATATGGCCGTATCAGTCTGTCCAGAATCCAAATTGGGGAGACAGAATCCTGTGGAAAACCACAAGCAAAACCTTGTCCTGAGGTGAGTAGGGGGCCAGGGTCCCTCCATATTCCTGATAGAACATCCTTCCATTTAACAATTGGCTTGGGGAAAGAATTATTAGGGTTAAAACGCCTGTCCATGGGAGAAAGATCATCATTATTAAGATTCAGGTAATTAATCACAAACATAGCACGAGTCAGCATCTGGTGGGTAGATGCATGTGGGAAATCCCCATCTTGTAGTTTTTTAACTTGAATTTTTAAAGTGTGATGAGCCCGTTCAATTATGGCCTGTCCTTGTGGATTCTAAGGAATTCCTGTAGAACGTGAAATGTTAAGGAACTTTTTAAAAGCTCTTGACACGTATACTGGTCCCTTGTCAGTTTTTATTGCTTTTGGCATTCCTAGGTAAGAGAAACAGGTAAATGGATGTTGTGAGATGTCTTTAAAGGTTTCTCCAGTGTGGGCTGAGGCTATAATAATGTGAGAATTTGTATCTATAGTAACATGAACAAAAGATAATCGACCAAAAAGAAGGAATGTGAGTTACATCCATTTGCCAGAGGTGGTTTGGCTTCAATCCCCTGGGGTTGACAGCATAACTAGGGGAGGGAAAATGTATAGGGCAATGGGAGCAATTCCATACAATGGTTCTAACTGCTTCCCTTGTAATGTGGAACTGGTGTCTAAGAGAAGTAGTGTTTTGGTGGTGTATGGCATGGCTTGCCTGGGCGTCTTCTAAAGCTGTAAAAATAGTTTTAGTTAGTGAATCAGCCAGTTGATTTCCTCCATGGATAGCCCCTGGTAAGGAGGAATGAGCTCTGACATATCCTATAAAAAAGGAAGAAGTGCGAACTTGAAACAGATTTTGTAGTTTCTGCAAAAGGGGGAAGATAGAACTGTTAGAGGCAGGTAGCGTTGCAGTTTCTATATTGGGAAAGAGTTTAACTACATACTGAGAATCTGAATACAAATTAAAAGGTACATTAGTTAGCTTTTGAAAAACAAATATTACTGCCATTATCTCTATGCGTTGTGCTGATTTCTCCAAAGTCTGCTGTACGTAGGATTCATTATTTATGACCATTGCAGCCTTGCCATTGGATGACCCATCTGTAAAAACTAAAGCTGCAGGGGGAGGAAGGGGGTCCGGAGAAGATCTGGAAGGAAAAATAATCATTTGTCTCTTTATGAATTGTAAGAGGGGGTTGGAGGGGTTGTGAAAGAGAAGTTGTCCTGTGAAGTTTACGAGGGCAATCTGCCAGTCTGTGGAGTAGATAAACAAATTCTCAACTTCTGAAGAGTTAAAGGGGGTGATTATAGTTGATGGATCTTGTCCAAACAGTTCCCTGCTTCTCCTTCTACCTTTTAAAATTAGTTCAGTAACTAACACGGTATATGAAGGAATGACTTTTCGAGTAGAACTGTGTAAATAAATACATTGAAGAGGGGCATTTTGCCAAAGGCATCCTGTAGAATATTGCTCTGTGGGCAGGATTATTAATGACCAAGGTAAACTATAGTCAATTCGTGAAAGTTACTGATTGTTAATAGCTTGTTGCACTAGGTCAAGGGCTCTGGCCCCTTCTTCTATCAGTTTGCGGGGAGAAGTTGGTGAACAATTACCTTTTAAGATATCAAACAAAGGTTTCAGATCTGCTGTTGTAATTCTTAAGAAGGGACGGACCCAATTAATGTCCCCGAGCAGTTTCTGAAAATCGCTTAGAGTTTTGAGGTGATTTACTCATAGCTGCAGATTCTGGTGTGATATAAGGTTTGATCTGCCAATGGAACATCCCAAGTACTGAATAGGGAGTTCTTTTTGAATTTTTTCAGGTGTGATTTGTAAGCCATATTTGGATAAAGCTTGTAAAGTGCTAGTGATGATGTCATGTAATGTGCCTCGATCAATATGGGACAATAGGATGTCATCCATGTAATGAAGGATATAAGCATCTGGAAATTGCACTCTTATTGGGGTTCAAGGCAGCATCTACAAATTTTTGACATAAGTATGGACTAGCCTTTGAGCCTTGTGGAAGACAGACCCATTGAAATCGAGAGTGAGGTTTTTAAAACTTGATTGAGGGGACACTGAATGCAAATCTGACACTATCCTGAGGCGCTAGGGGAATAGTAAAAAAGCAGTCCTTTAAATCAATTAAAATGATCTCAAATTTTTGGAATTGCTACTGGGGAGGGAAGTCCCGGTTGAAGGCAACCCATATTTTCCATAGGATCATTAACTTTCCTCAGATCCTGTATAAGTCTCCATTTGCCTGATTTTTTCTTAATAACAAATATAGGTGAATTCCATGGACTATTAGATGGCTCTATGTGTCCAAGTTGAAGTTGTTCCTGAACTAACTGTTCTAGGGCTTCCAGTTTGATTTGAGAAATGGGCCACTGTTTGACCCAGATCGACTTAGCTGATTTCCAATGAATTGGGTCAGTGGTGACTTCTACAATGGCCCCTAGAAAAAATCCTGATGCTTTTTCTCAGACAAGGTTTGCAAAGTTTGAGGTTCCACATCTTGTGTAACCAAGGAGCTTTTCATTTGTGATAGAACATCCCGTCCCCATAAGGTTAAAGGGAGGGAAGGAATCACATATTGACAGAATTGTCCTGATAAGTTTTCACAGGACCAAGTCAAAATCATGGAGCTTTGTAGCCATTGTCGAGGCAACATTTGTAGCCTTGTCGAGGCCCGTAAGATTAGATGGGGTGATTTTAGTGGGCCAAGCCTGAGGCCAGTCTCTTCCTGCTATACAGTTAACATCTGCTCCAGTATCAATTAACCCATTAATATCCTTGCCATTGACTTTTATAATTTTCATGGGTGGCAAATTTTTTATTTCTTGGACCCAAAAAGCCCAGTTTGAGGATCCAAATCCTGCCTGTCCCTTGAACGATTGGACGACCAGGTTAGATGTTTGTACATAAGGAGAAGAAGTAACTGAGCAATTCTTTGACTTTTTGTCAAAGTAACAGTTTTAGTTGAAGGTTTTATCATAACTTGAATCACCCCAGTATAGTCTGAATCAATTACCCCTGGAATTACTAAAATACCTGACATTGCTGAAGAACTATAATAATAACTATAATAAGTCCCATTGTTCCCTCTGGCAAGGGACCTTTCACCCTGGTAGAGACAGCTAGAATGGGAGAATCAGGGGTTAATATTAGGCCAGTCTCTACTCAAAGGTCAAGCCCTGAGCTGCCTGCAGTAGCTCTGTATAATGAGCTGACTGCTCCTGAGGGGGCTGGAAGGGATTTGTCTGATTGAAGAACAGACCTGCCCCTATTGTTTTCAGGGCCTGGGGCTGGCCCCTTATCTAGTTTCCTGGATGCTTATGATCAAGTAGGCTGTAGCCATCCCTGTGCCTTTTTGAATAACAATCTCTTTTCCAGTGCATTCCCTTAAGGCACTTGGGCATAAAGTCTTAGGTAGATTACCTGCCTGAGTAGCAGGCCTTGCTCCAGCAATATTAGGGGGATCATTCTGCCAAGTTTTTGTACTGTTAGACGAATTGATTTGTAAAGTTTTTAAGTTACCTCAGGGGCATTGCTGAGAAAAGTGCCCCTTCTCTCCACAGTTGTAACGATTGCTTTGTCCAGCTTTATTCCCTTTAATCACTTTAGTATAGGTTTGACCCTTCAAGGCTGCTGAAATGGCAATATCTTACATATAAGCAGGTGTAAAATCCTGGCAAGATTTTACATAATCACTAATAGTACCAGATTTTTTAACATTGTGAAGCATTGTTTGACACTCTCTATTAGCGTTTTCATGTGCTAATTGTTTAATCAAAATATCTGAGGTCTCATCATGTATAATGATTCTTCTGACTTGTTGAATTAGTCTATCCAGAAAATCTGCATATCTTTCCTCTGCACCTTGTTTAATGTCTGTTAATGCAGTAGTTAGTCCCTTAGATACAGGGATCCTTTTCCATGCCTCTAAGGCACAGGAGGTACACTGAATTAAAGCTTCTCTAGGTAACTTAATCTGGTCAGCATGCATTACCCATTCATCCTCTCCAAGTAACATTTCTTTAGTAACTCTACTACCTTTTTTCTTGTTTTGAGCAGCTTGTTTTTTGATAATCTCATCATACTCAGCTTTCCAGGATAGATAGTCTCACCCTGACAGAGAGGACTTGGCAGTCATTATCCAATCATAGGGCGACATCCATTTACCTCCCAGTGTTTCCACTAAAGCTAATGTAAAATGGGAAGTAGGGCCATAAGAGGTACAGGCAGTCTTAATGTCTTTTAAAACTTTGTAGGGGAGAGGTTCCCATGAGGTTTCCTCCTTTTCATCCCTATCATCAGAGCCATTTCCTTTAAAAAATGACAGGGAAGCATAATAACATGTCCCTGTCCCTCTGAGTGGCTTGAATTGCCCGTTTAAACCCAATATTCTGGGGCTTTTTTGGGGAAGCCTTTGATTTGTTTTTTCTTTTCTTATTAGCTGAGAGGGTGTCCAGCGGGGGGAGGCCCCACTGCTGCTAGTGGCTTCCTTTTTTGAATTTTAAAGCTCTGATTAGTTTGAAAGGAAGCCACTTCCTCCTCTAATAATGCCCTATCCTCTGTGGAAAGTTTTTCCTCCTCTGAATCATCTTCATCTTTGCTAGATTCTGGATCTGACAAGGAAACCTTAAAGATTTTGGTTTTCAAAATTTTTCTAGATAACAAATGGTTGTTCCTGTTCCATTTTGTTAATCTCATCAGTAGAATCTAATGCATCCTTAAATAGGGACCATAAGGCAAAAGTTTCTATTGGCACCTTTTCTGGTCCATGCTCAGTGTAATAATTTTGCAAATCATGGCCAATCTTTTTCCATATATCTAAGTTTATAGTTCCTTCTTCTGGGAACAAGAGGCTGCATATTTGAATAAAATCAAGGAACTTAGTAAGCTGACTTTTAGTTACTGACACTCCTTGCTTTTGGAGGGTGTATTTAATTAGATGAACAAAGAGATTTCTCTGCTTAGATTCACTGTGCCCCATGCTGTTCTATTTGTCTTAAGTTTTAAAGAAAAAAGATCAAAGAACAAAGATACTCACCTCTAATCCCTCACATTCTCCTCTCCATGAGCCAGTAGCTAACTGGTGGATGAGTCACCTAGCCACCTGAATTTGGAAAGTGCTTTGGCTTGGGGGGAAAGGTATTTGCACTGCTCAGAAAGCCCCCACATTAGCCACCATTCATATAGAGAGCTAGCTCTCTATATGGTAGTGGTCCTGAGTGGCATTTAATGGTGTCAGATTGATAAGACAGGAAAAAGAAAATGAGAACAACTAGACTAGTGGTTAGCCCATGCTGCTCCAAACTCCATGGGCTTTGGAGCTTATTTTTATACTGGTTTCAAACAAAGAACAGAAAGAAAGAGTCACAGCTGTGAAGGGGTTACAAATCATACACAACCCATTAAAGTCTAAAAAGTAGAGATATAGGTACAAGGACAAGGGCCAAATTCTAACCACCAATTAGTAGGGGGTTAATTCTGGGAGCAGAAATATATTTCAATGAGAATTTTACTAATTGAGTCCTGTATTCCTGATTTACAGAACTGGACCTGGTCAGATAAAGTCTGGACTAGGTTGTCTGTCTAGGCCTTATCTAAGTAATATACTTTTTAGGCTTCAGGCTTCTTAATTATCAAGGAGAAAAGTGGTGAACTCAGTAGCTGCTGGTCTGCTAAGGACTCAAAGCTTTCCAATAAGAATATTAAGAAAAGGTGGGGATCTGAAAATGAGTCAAAAGAGGAGCCTTAGATTTTTACCTTAGATGGCCCATTCTATCTGCATCTGACATGCAGTGCAGAAAAATCATACACACAGTTTTACTTGTCGATGATTTTGTAATGGGATCCAGATAAAACATCTATTACAGACTTTATTTCTCTAAATGACTCCTAACAGCCTCTTTGAGGGGTCAAGTTGCTTTTGGATTAGCCTACCTGCAGGTACCAGAGCTTTTCAGGGATCAGGTGACCAGGACCAAACACAAAGACTGCCTCAGCCTGGATTGGTCACATAGGTAATCCAGATAACAGGCCCTAATTTTTGACCCTGTTTCTCCAATGGCTCTTTACACTAGTGGACAAATAACTGTAGGCCAAATCAACAAAATGTGATCCTACCTCCACCGATGACCTGCATAAACCTTAGAAAGTTGGGTTTTATTTTTTTTACCAATTATATGTAATAAAAGATTTCCACATAAGTTTTCTAAAGTTATATTATCCAAATTATCTCCCTCCCTTCTTTGCCTCCCCTCTCCCAGGACTGGTAAGCAATTATATGTGGGTTATACATTATATTATCTTACAAAAATATTTCCACATTGTTCATTTTTATAAGAGAATAATCATATAAAACCAAAACCCTCAAACAATAGCCAAATAAACAAGTAAAAAACTGCAAGTTTTTGTTTGCATTCCAACTCTACCAGTTTTTCTTTGTAGGTGGGTTCTTTGTCTTAAGTCCTTCAGAATTGTCATGGATCCTTATATTGCTGAGATCATTATATTGTCTATCACAGCTGATCATTGTAATCACAGCATCACAATATTGCTGTTACTGTTTACAGTGTTCTCCTTATTTTGCTTATTTCTCTCTGCATCAGTTCATTAAGATCTTTCCATCTCTTTCTGAAATCATCCAGTTCATCATTTCTTATAGCACTATAGTATTCCATCACCTTCCTATAGCATAATTTGTTCAGCCATTCCCCAATGGATGACCATCCTTTCAATTTCCAACATACACAATCCATTGATCTGATTTTTTCTCTATTTGATTTTTTGCAGTTATCTATTAAATCTAACTTTCTAAAATTTCATTCACTTTCCTTACTTGTTTCTTATTTATTTTTTGATTAGATTTTTTTTAGCTCTGATAGGGAAAGGTTGAAGTGCTCCCTCACTCCATCCCACTTTGTCTCCTATCATTTTGAGGCACCTTCTAAAGATCATTTTGGAAGGATTTTCAGAGTGGTTTTGTCTTTTCCTGCTCCTAAGAAACCGTCTTGGCTCCACTGGGGTTTGGGATTTGTATGAATATGTTTTTATGACAATGACCAATATGGAATTGTGTTTTGCATGATAATACATGTATGGCCCAGATCAAATTTTCTGACTGTCTCTGAGTGTGTGGAGGGAAGGGAGAGAAGGAGATTGTTTGGGTCTTATAGTTTTGGAAACTATGTTGAAAATCATTATTACATGCAATTGGAAAAAGAAACTATCTTTGAATTAAGAAAAAAGAATAAAAGTCTTCAAATATTCTCATAGAAAAGACCAGAACTGAATTGAAAATTTGATATACTAGAATGAGAAGAAAAATAAGAAGTTATAAAGAATGACCAATTAAAATGGATTTAATAAGGACAAAATTTTACTTCTAATTTGGGAAAATGGTATGTTTAAAACTGTAAGAATGATATTATAAATTTGGTTATTTGAAGGTGAATTTACAGAAAGAAGTTTTGATGTGCAATTGAATATAATAGAATTAGTTAAAAAATAAAATTGGATTGGGACTGGAAAATTGAAATAATCACCTCCTCTCAAGATCTTTTTATAATCTCCAGATAATTTGATAAAGATGGCTTAGTTGATAAGAAGTAAGGATATGAAGATCTTTTAGCTCATGCTTCCACCTCTGTCTCCAGGAGCATGGAGTTTATTATATATAATTCAAGACTCATTTCACACAAAAGGACCTGCCCCCCAAAACTTCACAGATGTGCAGAAGTTACAAATTATGTCATATCAAAACACAAAATATGTCATTTGACTTCAGAATAGAACAAGGCCAAGGCTGAATTTTGGCTGGCCCATTATCTAAAGCTAAGTCTGGGAATACATTCCCAGGGATAAATAGCCCCCACTGGAGGAGGTTTTGTCTAAATTTTGTAGATTATTGACCTTGATGTGTCTAGAAACAGATTGAGAGTCCAGGAAGCCTTTTGCTTAATTTCTGTCTTTAGTCTTGGAGAGAAATTGTTAACCTCTTAAATGTAGGTTTGCTAGGAACTTAAAGCTTTTTGATAAGGCCACAATACCTTTCAACAAGAAATCACAAGGATCACAAAAGGGGTCAAAAGAGAAGTCTCAGATTTTTATCTATTGTCTTATTGGCTTCCCTCATATTTCCTACTTTTCTTTAAATTAAAAATGATTTATTACACAGGAAAACTTTTAATAATGAAAGGAGTCATCAATTAGTTATAATTATCAGCTATAGCTGGATCTGATAGGATTTACTGATTAAACTCTTTATTTATGGCTCTCTACAACCTCATATAAAAGAGACATGTGTGAAAGAAAGGTTAAAATGAAGAGAAAGAGGAAAATAGAAGGATGGAAATACAAGTACCATATTTTCAACAAAATAAATTAAAAGAGGAAATAATTCATATATATGGAAGAATGATTTTTTTCTTAACTTATAAGGAGATAAGGAGAGGAAAAAGATTTAAAGAAGGAATTTTGGAAAGGCATATAGATGAAGAAATAGGAGAGCAATGGGATGAGATAGAAGAGAGAATTACAGAGATTGTACATATAAACACATGAGAGGATATAAGAGGAATAAGGGAGGGATTTTTAGATGGGTAAATAAAAAGCTAGGAAGGTAACAGGAGGAGAAGATGGAGGGAACTTTAAAGAGTAGGAGAGGAAAATAAAGATAGGTAAATCAAAAAAAGGGGAAAGGACCTATTCATACCTAAATATTTCATATAGTTATTTTTGTGGTAGCAAAGAATTGGAGATCAAGGGGAAGTCCATCAATTTGGAATAGTTGAACAAGTTGTGGTATATGATAGTTATGGAATAGTATTGTGCTATAAGAAATGACAAACAGAATTACTTTGGGGAGAGTCCAAAAATAATTACATGATCTGATGCAAAGTAAAGTGAGCAGAAAAAGAATCTTTTACACAGTGAAAAAATATTTTTTTACATTATTTTATTAATTTTTTAGAATATTTTTCCATGGTTCCATGATTCCTGTTATCTCCCTCCTCTTTTCCCTTCCCATCTCTCAGAGCTCACAAGTAATTTCACTGGTTTATATATGTATTATTACTCAAAACCCATTTCCATATTTTCATATTTGTAATAGAGTAAACTTTTAAAATCCCCAAGTCATATGCCCATATAACCAAATGATAATTCATTGTTTTTCTTTTATGTTTCCACCCCCATTATACTTTCTTCTAGATGTGGATAGTATTCTTTTTCATAAATTCTATGGGATTATTCTTGATAATTGCATTTCTATTAGTAGCAGTCTGTTACCTTTCATCATTCTACAATGTTTCAGTTACTATGTATAATGTTCTCCTGGTTCTGAGAGCAATATTTCTTGATGGAAAACTGTGAATGAACTAGTTATTCTCAGCAATACAGGAATCCAAGAAAATCCCAGAGACTCATAATGAGAAATAACATGTACCCTGTGAAAAAGAACTGATAGTCTGAATGCAGTCTGAAACACACTATTTTTCATTTTCTTCCTTCTTCCACTTTAAAAGGAAATTCATACCTTTTCCACAAAATGAGTACTATATAAAAATATTTTACATGATTACATACGTAAAATCTATATCAGATTGCTTACTATCTCAGGGAGGTGGGAATACAGGGAAAGAGGGAGCGAGGAAGGGTTAGAAGGGAAAGAATTTGGACCTGAAAATGGTAAAAAATGAATGTTAAAATTTATTTTTACATGTAATGGGGGAAATAAAATATAATTTAAAATGTTAAATTAAATGACACTGAAATAATATGACATGTAAGTTGTTTGAGGAAGTAAGAATGGCATGCAAGAATCCTGTCCTAACTGCTAGACTCATTGTGGCAAATCAATAGGCATTTAAAAAAAAATAAATATTCTAGAACATGATATTGTCTAAAGGGGTAAAAAGCCAAAATAGATACAACTAAAAGATATAAACAGGAATATTATATTGTGTTGAAAATAGAATAGTTAATAGAACATTATGAGTACTAAAAACATATGCACCAAATGTTAAAACATACACATTTTTAATGGAAAAGCTAAAGGAATTACAGATGGAAATATGTAACAATTTTATAATAGTGGAGTTTTTAAACTTTCCTTTCTCAGAACTAGTTAAATATAATTTTAAAAAATAAAAAGAAGTAAAGGAAATAAATGAATTTTTAGATAACCTAGACATGATAGACATGTGGAGAGAATTGCATTGAGATCAAAAGGGATATATCTTTTTCTTCACTGGCAGATAGTACTTTTACAAGTGAACTTTGTACCATATCAAGATTTAAAGTTTTATGGTTAAATATATTAAATGAGGAATATTAAATTCATACTTTTTAGATAATAATGTAATAAAATTATATGTAATAAAGATCCACAGAATCACACAATAAAATTAAATACTAAATAGCAATCTTAAATAATAAGTAAAAAACAAATAAAAGAAACAAAAAAATTTAGTAAAGAAAATTATAATGACATTATATACTAAAACATAAGAGATACAGCAAAAGCAGTAGAAAAAATTTATATCTCTAAATACATTTGACAATAAAAGAGAGAAAGAAAAAATTTCAATGAATTGAGTCTGCGATTAAAAAATTAGAAAAGGAACAAATTAAAAATGCTCACTTAAATACTAAGTATGAAAGTCTAAAAATTAAAGATGAGATTAACAAAATTGAATGTAAGAAAAACATTGAATAAATAAATAAAACTAAGGATTGTGTTTATGAAAAATCAAAAAATAGATAAATCATTGATTAATAA
>NW_025396224.1:0-12290 GCF_016433145.1 Gracilinanus agilis | reverse complement strand
TATATATTTTTGATTTTTTAAAAACATTTTTATTATTCTTTTCCTTTGTATTTGCAATACAATATATGAGTTTCTTTTTTCTCATTTTTGTACTTTAACACATTATCAATATTAATCTTTTTTTGATTTTGCAGTAATATAAGCTCACATACATATATATAGTTATATAGTTATAATATTAATGCATACCCAAAAGCTTTAGACTATGGAAACCTGCTTTTTATTGATAAACTTTTATGGGACTGTGATTAATGTTTGTGTCTGATTCCAGGAGAAGGGAACAAAACAGCTACTATACAGTGCAAAGAAGCACAAGGTCAAAAATGGACCAAACTAATCCAGGTAGGATTAATGAATTTCTATACCAATACTAAAGGACTTGAACCTGGTGTTTGGGGTTTGAGATCACAGCTGTTCTGACATTTGTTAGAGGATAGCTTTCCCTGAGCCACATCCTAGTCAAGTACTGAAGATTGTCTATCATCCTGGCCCCGCCTATCCCTGAGAATGAAGGCAAATCAGACTATGGAATGAAACTTCTCTTTAACACAAAAATCTAGTCCTTTTTTTCTCTCTTAGAGTATGGCAATTTCCTGTACTCTTGGCTGCCAATGGGTAAGTGCAATATTACTGCATTTTTCTCCTACAGACTTGTGGGATAGAAATCACTTTAATTGGGTCTTGATTCAAGCACCTTTTATGAGTTTATTTTTCCTTTACTTAAAGTTTTGCACATAAGACATTGACATTTTATATTTCATCCACAAGTTATTTTTTTCTCTTAATTTGGAATTTTTTGACGTTTTTGGAGAACTGAAGGGATTACCTTTAAAGGTGAGGGACATCATATGTATCATCCATATCCATAAAGTCCTTTCATACCCAGTAGTGCTTATAGGGGTAGTAGCAAAGAATGACCGATTTTTAACAAAAAGACAGCCCTTAGTAGGAGTATGGCCCTTAGTAAAGCACAAAGATGGAAGTTGGGATAATCCTGAATAATTAAAATTGGACAGGGATTTTTGTAAAATATGCTCATGCGGGAGACCACCCAGGAAGTTAGAACCATGAGTGAAAATTTGAATTTCATTATCCCAGTTGGCAGGATGAAAAATGGGCAGTTCTGGAAAATAAGTCCAATGAGAAGTAGCTGTTGTTGGGAGGACCTTACAGTCTAGAATAGCAAGAAATGCAAGAAAAATAAGTTCTGTTTTCATTCCTTGGTTCTGGCTCCTGACTGTCCCGCAGGCTTGATCTGAGAGCTCTCTCAGTTGACCTCAGGTCTGCCGGGTTTTGGGAGTGGGAGTCATGGTAGTACTCTGATGCAGTTGAGGTGGAAGAGGTGCAGAGTCACTGAGAGAAAGTTTGTCCACAGGCTCGACCAAGCTGTCAATCATCCTCTTGGTGGGGAGGGGTCGGCAAATAGGGTAGCGTCGTTTTCTGCAAGGCATATGGCCGTATCAGTCTGTCCAGAATCCAAATTGGGGAGACAGAATCCTGTGGAAAACCACAAGCAAAACCTTGTCCTGAGGTGAGTAGGGGGCCAGGGTCCCTCCATATTCCTGATAGAACATCCTTCCATTTAACAATTGGCTTGGGGAAAGAATTATTAGGGTTAAAACGCCTGTCCATGGGAGAAAGATCATCATTATTAAGATTCAGGTAATTAATCACAAACATAGCACGAGTCAGCATCTGGTGGGTAGATGCATGTGGGAAATCCCCATCTTGTAGTTTTTTAACTTGAATTTTTAAAGTGTGATGAGCCCGTTCAATTATGGCCTGTCCTTGTGGATTCTAAGGAATTCCTGTAGAACGTGAAATGTTAAGGAACTTTTTAAAAGCTCTTGACACGTATACTGGTCCCTTGTCAGTTTTTATTGCTTTTGGCATTCCTAGGTAAGAGAAACAGGTAAATGGATGTTGTGAGATGTCTTTAAAGGTTTCTCCAGTGTGGGCTGAGGCTATAATAATGTGAGAATTTGTATCTATAGTAACATGAACAAAAGATAATCGACCAAAAAGAAGGAATGTGAGTTACATCCATTTGCCAGAGGTGGTTTGGCTTCAATCCCCTGGGGTTGACAGCATAACTAGGGGAGGGAAAATGTATAGGGCAATGGGAGCAATTCCATACAATGGTTCTAACTGCTTCCCTTGTAATGTGGAACTGGTGTCTAAGAGAAGTAGTGTTTTGGTGGTGTATGGCATGGCTTGCCTGGGCGTCTTCTAAAGCTGTAAAAATAGTTTTAGTTAGTGAATCAGCCAGTTGATTTCCTCCATGGATAGCCCCTGGTAAGGAGGAATGAGCTCTGACATATCCTATAAAAAAGGAAGAAGTGCGAACTTGAAACAGATTTTGTAGTTTCTGCAAAAGGGGGAAGATAGAACTGTTAGAGGCAGGTAGCGTTGCAGTTTCTATATTGGGAAAGAGTTTAACTACATACTGAGAATCTGAATACAAATTAAAAGGTACATTAGTTAGCTTTTGAAAAACAAATATTACTGCCATTATCTCTATGCGTTGTGCTGATTTCTCCAAAGTCTGCTGTACGTAGGATTCATTATTTATGACCATTGCAGCCTTGCCATTGGATGACCCATCTGTAAAAACTAAAGCTGCAGGGGGAGGAAGGGGGTCCGGAGAAGATCTGGAAGGAAAAATAATCATTTGTCTCTTTACGAATTGTAAGAGGGGGTTGGAGGGGTTGTGAAAGAGAAGTTGTCCTGTGAAGTTTACGAGGGCAATCTGCCAGTCTGTGGAGTAGATAAACAAATTCTCAACTTCTGAAGAGTTAAAGGGGGTGATTATAGTTGATGGATCTTGTCCAAACAGTTCCCTGCTTCTCCTTCTACCTTTTAAAATTAGTTCAGTAACTAACACGGTATATGAAGGAATGACTTTTCGAGTAGAACTGTGTAAATAAATACATTGAAGAGGGGCATTTTGCCAAAGGCATCCTGTAGAATATTGCTCTGTGGGCAGGATTATTAATGACCAAGGTAAACTATAGTCAATTCGTGAAAGTTACTGATTGTTAATAGCTTGTTGCACTAGGTCAAGGGCTCTGGCCCCTTCTTCTATCAGTTTGCGGGGAGAAGTTGGTGAACAATTACCTTTTAAGATATCAAACAAAGGTTTCAGATCTGCTGTTGTAATTCTTAAGAAGGGACGGACCCAATTAATGTCCCCGAGCAGTTTCTGAAAATCGCTTAGAGTTTTGAGGTGATTTACTCATAGCTGCAGATTCTGGTGTGATATAAGGTTTGATCTGCCAATGGAACATCCCAAGTACTGAATAGGGAGTTCTTTTTGAATTTTTTCAGGTGTGATTTGTAAGCCATATTTGGATAAAGCTTGTAAAGTGCTAGTGATGATGTCATGTAATGTGCCTCGATCAATATGGGACAATAGGATGTCATCCATGTAATGAAGGATATAAGCATCTGGAAATTGCACTCTTATTGGGGTTCAAGGCAGCATCTACAAATTTTTGACATAAGTATGGACTAGCCTTTGAGCCTTGTGGAAGACAGACCCATTGAAATCGAGAGTGAGGTTTTTAAAACTTGATTGAGGGGACACTGAATGCAAATCTGACACTATCCTGAGGCGCTAGGGGAATAGTAAAAAAGCAGTCCTTTAAATCAATTAAAATGATCTCAAATTTTTGGAATTGCTACTGGGGAGGGAAGTCCCGGTTGAAGGCAACCCATATTTTCCATAGGATCATTAACTTTCCTCAGATCCTGTATAAGTCTCCATTTGCCTGATTTTTTCTTAATAACAAATATAGGTGAATTCCATGGACTATTAGATGGCTCTATGTGTCCAAGTTGAAGTTGTTCCTGAACTAACTGTTCTAGGGCTTCCAGTTTGATTTGAGAAATGGGCCACTGTTTGACCCAGATCGACTTAGCTGATTTCCAATGAATTGGGTCAGTGGTGACTTCTACAATGGCCCCTAGAAAAAATCCTGATGCTTTTTCTCAGACAAGGTTTGCAAAGTTTGAGGTTCCACATCTTGTGTAACCAAGGAGCTTTTCATTTGTGATAGAACATCCCGTCCCCATAAGGTTAAAGGGAGGGAAGGAATCACATATTGACAGAATTGTCCTGATAAGTTTTCACAGGACCAAGTCAAAATCATGGAGCTTTGTAGCCATTGTCGAGGCAACATTTGTAGCCTTGTTGAGGCCCGTAAGATTAGATGGGGTGATTTTAGTGGGCCAAGCCTGAGGCCAGTCTCTTCCTGCTATACAGTTAACATCTGCTCCAGTATCAATTAACCCATTAATATCCTTGCCATTGACTTTTATAATTTTCATGGGTGGCAAATTTTTTATTTCTTGGACCCAAAAAGCCCAGTTTGAGGATCCAAATCCTGCCTGTCCCTTGAACGATTGGACGACCAGGTTAGATGTTTGTACATAAGGAGAAGAAGTAACTGAGCAATTCTTTGACTTTTTGTCAAAGTAACAGTTTTAGTTGAAGGTTTTATCATAACTTGAATCACCCCAGTATAGTCTGAATCAATTACCCCTGGAATTACTAAAATACCTGACATTGTTGAAGAGCTTCTCCCTATAATAAGTCCCATTGTTCCCTCTGGCAAGGTACCTTTCACCCTGGTAGAGACAGCTAGAATGGGAGAATCAGGGGTTAATATTAGGCCAGTCTCTACTCAAAGGTCAAGCCCTGAGCTGCCTGCAGTAGCTCTGTATAATGAGCTGACTGCTCCTGTGGGGGCTGGAAGGGATTTGTCTGATTGAAGAACAGACCTGCCCCTATTGTTTTCAGGGCCTGGGGCTGGCCCCTTATCTAGTTTCCTGGATGCTTATGATCAAGTAGGCTGTAGCCATCCCTGTGCCTTTTTGAATAACAATCTCTTTTCCAGTGCATTCCCTTAAGGCACTTGGGCATAAAGTCTTAGGTAGATTACCTGCCTGAGTAGCAGGCCTTGCTCCAGCAATATTAGGGGGATCATTCTGCCAAGTTTTTGTACTGTTAGACGAATTGATTTGTAAAGTTTTTAAGTTACCTCAGGGGCATTGCTGAGAAAAGTGCCCCTTCTCTCCACAGTTGTAACGATTGCTTTGTCCAGCTTTATTCCCTTTAATCACTTTAGTATAGGTTTGACCCTTCAAGGCTGCTGAAATGGCAATATCTTACATATAAGCAGGTGTAAAATCCTGGCAAGATTTTACATAATCACTAATAGTACCAGATTTTTTAACATTGTGAAGCATTGTTTGACACTCTCTATTAGCGTTTTCATGTGCTAATTGTTTAATCAAAATATCTGAGGTCTCATCATGTATAATGATTCTTCTGACTTGTTGAATTAGTCTATCCAGAAAATCTGCATATCTTTCCTCTGCACCTTGTTTAATGTCTGTTAATGCAGTAGTTAGTCCCTTAGATACAGGGATCCTTTTCCATGCCTCTAAGGCACAGGAGGTACACTGAATTAAAGCTTCTCTAGGTAACTTAATCTGGTCAGCATGCATTACCCATTCATCCTCTCCAAGTAACATTTCTTTAGTAACTCTACTACCTTTTTTCTTGTTTTGAGCAGCTTGTTTTTTGATAATCTCATCATACTCAGCTTTCCAGGATAGATAGTCTCACCCTGACAGAGAGGACTTGGCAGTCATTATCCAATCATAGGGCGACATCCATTTACCTCCCAGTGTTTCCACTAAAGCTAATGTAAAATGGGAAGTAGGGCCATAAGAGGTACAGGCAGTCTTAATGTCTTTTAAAACTTTGTAGGGGAGAGGTTCCCATGAGGTTTCCTCCTTTTCATCCCTATCATCAGAGCCATTTCCTTTAAAAAATGACAGGGAAGCATAATAACATGTCCCTGTCCCTCTGAGTGGCTTGAATTGCCCGTTTAAACCCAATATTCTGGGGCTTTTTTGGGGAAGCCTTTGATTTGTTTTTTCTTTTCTTATTAGCTGAGAGGGTGTCCAGCGGGGGGAGGCCCCACTGCTGCTAGTGGCTTCCTTTTTTGAATTTTAAAGCTCTGATTAGTTTGAAAGGAAGCCACTTCCTCCTCTAATAATGCCCTATCCTCTGTGGAAAGTTTTTCCTCCTCTGGATCATCTTCATCTTTGCTAGATTCTGGATCTGACAAGGAAACCTTAAAGATTTTGGTTTTCAAAATTTTTCTAGATAACAAATGGTTGTTCCTGTTCCATTTTGTTAATCTCATCAGTAGAATCTAATGCATCCTTAAATAGGGACCATAAGGCAAAAGTTTCTATTGGCACCTTTTCTGGTCCATGCTCAGTGTAATAATTTTGCAAATCATGGCCAATCTTTTTCCATATATCTAAGTTTATAGTTCCTTCTTCTGGGAACAAGGGGCTGCATATTTGAATAAAACCAAGGAACTTAGTAAGCTGCCTTTTAGTTACTGACACTCCTTGCTTTTGGAGGGTGTATTTAATTAGATCAACAAAGAGATTTCTCTGCTTAGATTCACTGTGCCCCATGCTGTTCTATTTGTCTTAAGTTTTAAAGAAAAAAGATCAAAGAACAAAGATACTCACCTCTAATCCCTCACATTCTCCTCTCCATGAGCCAGTAGCTAACTGGTGGATGAGTCACCTAGCCACCTGAATTTGGAAAGTGCTTTGGCTTGGGGGGAAAGGTATTTGCACTGCTCAGAAAGCCCCCACATTAGCCACCATTCATATAGAGAGCTAGCTCTCTATATGGTAGTGGTCCTGAGTGGCATTTAATGGTGTCAGATTGATAAGACAGGAAAAAGAAAATGAGAACAACTAGACTAGTGGTTAGCCCATGCTGCTCCAAACTCCATGGGCTTTGGAGCTTATTTTTATACTGGTTTCAAACAAAGAACAGAAAGAAAGAGTCACAGCTGTGAAGGGGTTACAAATCATACACAACCCATTAAAGTCTAAAAAGTAGAGATATAGGTACAAGGACAAGGGCCAAATTCTAACCACCAATTAGTAGGGGGTTAATTCTGGGAGCAGAAATATATTTCAATGAGAATTTTACTAATTGAGTCCTGTATTCCTGATTTACAGAACTGGACCTGGTCAGATAAAGTCTGGACTAGGTTGTCTGTCTAGGCCTTATCTAAGTAATATACTTTTTAGGCTTCAGGCTTCTTAATTATCAAGGAGAAAAGTGGTGAACTCAGTAGCTGCTGGTCTGCTAAGAACTCAAAGCTTTCCAATAAGAATATTAAGAAAAGGTGGGGATCTGAAAATGAGTCAAAAGAGGAGCCTTAGATTTTTACCTTAGATGGCCCATTCTATCTGCATCTGACATGCAGTGCAGAAAAATCATACACACAGTTTTACTTGTCGATGATTTTGTAATGGGATCCAGATAAAACATCTATTACAGACTTTATTTCTCTAAATGACTCCTAACAGCCTCTTTGAGGGGTCAAGTTGCTTTTGGATTAGCCTACCTGCAGGTACCAGAGCTTTTCAGGGATCAGGTGACCAGGACCAAACACAAAGACTGCCTCAGCCTGGATTGGTCACATAGGTAATCCAGATAACAGGCCCTAATTTTTGACCCTGTTTCTCCAATGGCTCTTTACACTAGTGGACAAATAACTGTAGGCCAAATAACAAAATGTGATTCTACCTTCACCGATGACTTGCATAAGCCTTAGAAATTTGGGTTTTATTTTTTTTACCAATTATATGTAATAAAATATTTCCACATAAGTTTTCTAAAGTTATATTATCCAAATTATCTCCCTCCCTTCTTTGCCTCCCCTCTCCCAGGACTGGTAAGCAATTATATGTGGGTTATACATTATATTATCTTACAAAAATATTTCCACATTGTTCATTTTTATAAGAGAATAATCATATAAAACCAAAACTCTCAAACAATAGCCAAATAAACAAGTAAAAAATTGCAAGTTTTTGTTTGCATTCCAACTCTACCAGTTTTTCTTTGTAGGTGGATTCTTTGTCTTCAGTCCTTCAGAATTGTCGTGGATCCTTATATTGCTGAGATCATTATATTGTCTATCACAGCTCATCATTGTAATCACAGCATCACAATATTGCTGTTACTGTTTACAGTGTTCTCCTTATTTTGCTTATTTCTCTCTGCATCAGTTCATTAAGATCTTTCCATCTCATTCTGAAATCATCCAGTTCATCATTTCTTATAGCACTATAGTATTCCATCACCTTCCTATAGCATAATTTGTTCAGCCATTCCCCAATGGATGACCAGCCTTTCGATTTCCAACATACCCAATCCATTGATCTGATTTTTTCGCTATTTGATTTTTTGTAGTTATCTATTAAATCTAACTTTCTAAAATTTCATTCACTTTCCTTACTTGTTTCTTATTTATTTTTTGATTAGATTTTTTTTAGCTCTGATAGGGAAAGGTTGAAGTGCTCCCTCACTCCATCCCACTTTGTCTCCTATCATTTTGAGGCACCTTCTAAAGATCATTTTGGAAGGATTTTCAGAGTGGTTTTGTCTTTTCCTGCTCCTAAGAAACCGTCTTGGCTCCACTGGGGTTTGGGATTTGTATGAATATGTTTTTATGACAATGACCAATATGGAATTGTGTTTTGCATGATAATACATGTATGGCCCAGATCAAATTTTCTGACTGTCTCTGAGTGTGTGGAGGGAAGGGAGAGAAGGAGATTGTTTGGGTCTTATAGTTTTGGAAACTATGTTGAAAATCATTATTACATGCAATTGGAAAAATAAACTATCTTTGAATTAAGAAAAAAGAATAAAAGTCTTCAAATATTCTCATAGAAAAGACCAGAACTGAATTGAAAATTTGATATACTAGAATGAGAAGAAAAATAAGAAGTTATAAAGAATGACCAATTAAAATGGATTTAATAAGGACAAAATTTTACTTCTAATTTGGGAAAATGGTATGTTTAAAACTGTAAGAATGATATTATAAATTTGGTTATTTGAAGGTGAATTTACAGAAAGAAGTTTTGATGTGCAATTGAATATAATAGAATTAGTTAAAAAATAAAATTGGATTGGGACTGGAAAATTGAAATAATCACCTCCTCTCAAGATCTTTTTATAATCTCCAGATAATTTGATAAAGATGGCTTAGTTGATAAGAAGTAAGGATATGAAGATCTTTTAGCTCATGCTTCCACCTCTGTCTCCAGGAGCATGGAGTTTATTATATATAATTCAAGACTCATTTCACACAAAAGGACCTGCCCCCCAAAACTTCACAGATGTGCAGAAGTTACAAATTATGTCATATCAAAACACAAAATATGTCATTTGACTTCAGAATAGAACAAGGCCAAGGCTGAATTTTGGCTGGCCCATTATCTAAAGCTAAGTCTGGGAATACATTCCCAGGGATAAATAGCCCCCACTGGAGGAGGTTTTGTCTAAATTTTGTAGATTATTGACCTTGATGTGTCTAGAAACAGATTGAGAGTCCAGGAAGCCTTTTGCTTAATTTCTGTCTTTAGTCTTGGAGAGAAATTGTTAACCTCTTAAATGTAGGTTTGCTAGGAACTTAAAGCTTTTTGATAAGGCCACAATACCTTTCAACAAGAAATCACAAGGATCACAAAAGGGGTCAAAAGAGAAGTCTCAGATTTTTATCTATTGTCTTATTGGCTTCCCTCATATTTCCTACTTTTCTTTAAATTAAAAATGATTTATTACACAGGAAAACTTTTAATAATGAAAGGAGTCATCAATTAGTTATAATTATCAGCTATAGCTGGATCTGATAGGATTTACTGATTAAACTCTTTATTTATGGCTCTCTACAACCTCATATAAAAGAGACATGTGTGAAAGAAAGGTTAAAATGAAGAGAAAGAGGAAAATAGAAGGATGGAAATACAAGTACCATATTTTCAACAAAATAAATTAAAAGAGGAAATAATTCATACACATGGAAGAATGAATTTTTTCTTAACTTATAAGGAGATAAGGACAGGATAAAAATTTAAAGAAGGAATTTTAGAAAGGCATATAGATGAAGAAATAGGAGAGCAATGAGATGAGATAGAAGAGAGAATTACAGAGATTGTACATATAAACACTTGAGAGGATATAAGAGGAATAAGGGAGGGATTTTTAGATGGGTAAATAAAAAGCTAGGAAGGTAACAGAAGGAGAAGATGGAGGGAACTTTAAAGAGTAGGAGAGGAAAATAAAGATAGGTAGATCAAAAAAAGGGGAAAGGACCTATTCATACCTAAATATTTCATATAGTTATTTTTGTGGTAGCAAAGAATTGGAGATCAAGGGGAAGTCCATCAATTTGGAATAGTTGAACAAGTTGTGGTATATGATAGTTATGGAATAGTATTGTGCTATAAGAAATGACAAACAGAATTACTTTGGGGAGAGTCCAAAAATAATTACATGATCTGATGCAAAGTAAAGTGAGCAGAAAAAGAATCTTTTACACAGTGAAAAAATATTTTTTTACATTATTTTATTAATTTTTTAGAATATTTTTCCATGGTTCCATGATTCCTGTTATCTCCCTCCTCTTTTCCCTTCCCATCTCTCAGAGCTCACAAGTAATTTCACTGGTTTATATATGTATTATTACTCAAAACCCATTTCCATATTTTCATATTTGTAATAGAGTAAACTTTTAAAAACCCCAAGTCATATGCCCATATAACCAAATGATAATTCATTGTTTTTCTTTTATGTTTCCACCCCCATTATTCTTTCTTCTAGATGTGGATAGTATTCTTTTTCATAAATTCTATGGGATTATTCTTGATAATTGCATTTCTATTAGTAGCAGTCTATTACCTTTCATCATTCTACAATGTTTCAGTTACTATGTACAATGTTCTCCTGGTTCTGAGAGCAATATTTCTTGATGAAAAACTGTGAATGAACTAGTTATTCTCAGCAATACAGGAATCCAAGAAAATCCCAGAGACTCATAATGAGAAATAACATGTACCCTGTGAAAAAGAACTGATAGTCTGAATGCAGTCTGAAACACACTATTTTTCATTTTTCTTCCTTCTTCCACTTTAAAAGAAAATTCATACCTCTTCCACAAAATGAGTACTATATAAAAATATTTTACATGATTACATACGTAAAATCTATATCAGATTGCTTACTATCTCAGGGAGGTGGGAATACAGGGAAAGAGGGAGTGAGGAAGGGTTAGAAGGGAAAGAATTTGGACCTGAAAATGGTAAAAAATGAATGTTAAAATTTATTTTTACATGTAATGGGGGAAATAAAATATAATTTAAAATGTTAAATTAAATGACACTGAAATAATATGACATGTAAGTTGTTTGAGGAAGTAAGAATGGCATACAAGAATCCTGTCCTAACTGCTAGACTCATTGTGGCAAATCAATAGGCATTTAAAAAAAAATAAATATTCTAGAACATGATATTGTCTAAAGGGGTAAAAAGCCAAAATAGATACAACTAAAAGAAATAAACAGGAATATTATATTGTGTTGAAAATAGAATAGTTAATAGAACATTATGAGTACTAAAAACATATGCACCAAATGTTAAAACATACACATTTTTAATGGAAAAGCTAAAGGAATTACAGATGGAAATATGTAACAATTTTATAATAGTGGAGTTTTTAAACTTTCCTTTCTCAGAACTAGTTAAGTATAATTTAAAAAAATAAAAAGAAGTAAAGGAAATAAATGAATTTTTAGATAACCTAGATATGATAGATATGTGGAGAGAATTGCATTGAGATCAAAAGGGATATATCTTTTTCTTCACTGGGAGATAGTACTTTTACAAGTGAACTTTGTACCATATCAAGATTTAAGGTTTTATGGTTAAATATATTAAATGAGAAATATTAAATTCATACTTTTTAGATAATAATGTAATAAAATTATATGTAATAAAGATCCACAGAATCACACAATAAAATTAGATACTAAATAGCAATCTTAAATAAGTAAAAAACAAATAAAAGAAACAAAAAAATTTAGTAAAGAAAATTATAATAATGACATTATATACTAAAACATAAGAGATACAGCAAAAGCAGTAGAAAAAATTTATATCTCTAAATACATTTAACAATAAAAGAGAGAAAGAAAAAATTTCAATGAATTAAGTCTGCGATTAAAAAATTAGAAAAGGAACAAATTAAAAATGCTCACTTAAATACTAAGTTGGAAAGTCTAAAAATTAAAGATGAAATTAACAAAATTGAATGTAAGAAAAACATTGAATAAATAAAACTAAGAATTGTGTTTATGAAAAATCAAAAAATAGATAAATCATTGATTAATAA
>NW_025396223.1:0-2707 GCF_016433145.1 Gracilinanus agilis | reverse complement strand
ATTAAATTATAAACTTAAATTTAGATATTAGAAGTGATTATTATAAGATTAGAGGGCCAGTTAGATATTAAGTCTGCTACTATCTCCTGTAGGGGGAGGGGCAGTTCTTACCTGACAGTTTAGGGCTTCCCAGATCTTATCCAAATCCTAGTTGCCCCCTCTTTGTCTATCCCTTCCTTCTTTTATCTATATAAATTCCATCTTTAATAGCTGTTCTTTGGTATTATTTCGGTATACTCACTCCTGCCATTAAGCTTGGTTCCTGTCATTTGACAGCCTAAGAAGTCAGATCTTTCCCAGTCCTTAATATCAAGAGATCAAGCTTCCCCTTGGTCCCTCAATCAGACTTGTGAAGAATATAAGTGGAGAATGTGAACATCATTAGAGATTGGCTTTGCTGGGTTCTGTCTGAAGACACACTGGCCTGCCTCCATACTCAACTGAAAACCAACTGCTTGGGGGGAGGAGTTTGAGAGCAAGGAGTACCCCCTCCCTACTCACTAAAGCCTATTTGTGGGGGAGAAGCGAGTCTTACAGGCTCCTAGTTCAGTCCAGTCCATCAGCTTCCCAAACATCCCTGTTATTACAAACATAACAGAACAGATTGGAATAATTGGCTTTAGAGCATTACAGTCTGAAAAGTTAGTGAACTTCACCTCCAGACACCACAAAGTCCTTTCCCCTCCCTCATGCCATCAGAAATCGTGATTCCTTTGACTGGTCATTGCTCTGCAGTCCCCCACAGTGAATAAGGGTTATTTAAGAGGTCTGTTTTAATTAGAAGCCCTTTTAAAGGTTCTTTTATCATTATTAACCCTCTGTAAGAGTGAAAATCATGAGACTGACTGTAAATGAATAATTTTGTTCATTCAAAATTGTGGGAAGCCAATAAGAGAATAGATAAAAATCTGAGACCCCTTTTTGATACCTCTTATGATCCATAACTTTTCTTATTGGCAAAACATTATAGACTTATTGAAAAGCTTTGAGTCCTTAGCAGACCAGCATCTACTGAGTTAATGATTCCTCTCCTTGATAATTAAGAAGCCTGAACCCTAACAAACATTACTTAGATAAGACTGCATACTTAGATAAAACTGGAGTCTTTAGTCTGAATTTTATTTGACCAGGTGTCTATAATACAGGAGGACAGGACTCAATTAGTGAGCATCTCCATCAAATATTTCCACTCCCAGAATTATCCCCTGCTAATTGATGGTTGGAATTTGGCCACTGTCTTGGTACTTATACCTTCACTCTTTAGACTTTAATGGGTTATGTATGATCTGTTACCCCTTCAGAGCTGTAACTCTTTCTTTGTGGTCTTTGTTTGAAATCAGTATATAATAAACTCCAAAGCCTACAGAGTTCAGAACAGCATAGGCTAACCACTAGTCTAGTTGTTCTCATTTTCTTTCTCCTGCCTTAACAATCCGATGCCACCAACGCCACTCAGGACCCCAAAACCATATAGAGGCTGGCCCCCTATACAAAATAGTAGGGGGAAAAGATGGAAAAATCTGAGAGAGAGAGACAGGTTACTTTCCTTGCTGCTCCAGTTAGCTTGCTATTCTGTGGCTGCCATTAGGGCCCCCTAACCATGCTCACAGGGAAGTCCAGCAAGCAACAAACATGGAACAGAAGAGAATAAAATCACCTCTTGCCTCAGTTTATCAAGCTTTTTATCTGCCCAATAACTCTTACACATCACATCTGGGGAGGCAACTGTGGCTTTTTAGTTTGCATGGGCCACCCAGGGGGCAGTCCCTGGAGCAGCCTTGGAAACATCTGCCCTGCCCCAGTCTCCTGATCTCTTGACTCTTGTTGCCTTCTTATGGCTGCCATTCTATCCTGATGACCCAATCCACTCAATCGATTTCCTTCACACTATCCTTGCCTAAATACTGAAGCAATTAATACTTTATGAATCAGAATAGATCAAGAGATAAAAGAGACACAAAAATCCAAAGCAGAGAAGAACTTAAAATACAGAATTGGTCAAATGGAAAAAGATATACAGAAATTCCTTGAAGAGAAAATCATTTAGGAAGACAAAGTTGGCCTTTAGAAAAACAGGCACAAAAATTCACCTAAGGAAAAAAATATCTTTACAAAATAGAACTGATCAAATGGAAAATAAGGTACCAAAATGAAATCAAGAAAATCATGCCTTAAAAATTAGAATTGGGCAAGTGAGACCTAATGACTCCATGAAATATCATGAAAGAATTTTAAAAAACACCAAAGGAATGGAAAAAATAGAAGAAAATATGAAATACCTCATGGGAGAAGCTAACTGACAGAAAAAAAAATGCAGTAGACATGATGGAAGAGTAATTGGAATACCTGAAAGCCATATATGATCAAAAAAGATCTTAGACACCATCTTTTAAGAAGGTATCAAGGAAAACTGCCCTGATACTCTAGAACCAGTGGGCAAAATAAAAATCGAAAGAATCTACTGATCACCTCCTAAAAGAGATTCCAAAAGGATAACTCCCAGGAATATTATAGGCAAATTCTAAAATTCCCAGGTCAAGTAGAAAATATTACTGGCAGTCAAAAAGAAAGAATTCAAGCATTATGGAAGCACAGTTAGGATAACAAAAGACTTAGCAGCTTCTACTTTAAAGGAAAGGAGGACCTGAAATAATGGGGAATTGATTATTTTAATGCCAAAAAACATTATCATTATTAGTGCAGTCAA
>NW_025396222.1:0-2704 GCF_016433145.1 Gracilinanus agilis | reverse complement strand
ATTAAATTATAAACTTAAATTTAGATATTAGAAGTGATTATTATAAGATTAGAGGGCCAGTTAGATATTAAGTCTGCTACTATCTCCTGTAGGGGGAGGGGCAGTTCTTACCTGACAGTTTAGGGCTTCCCAGATCTTATCCAAATCCTAGTTGCCCCCTCTTTGTCTATCCCTTCCTTCTTTTATCTATATAAATTCCATCTTTAATAGCTGTTCTTTGGTATTATTTCGGTATACTCACTCCTGCCATTAAGCTTGGTTCCTGTCATTTGACAGCCTAAGAAGTCAGATCTTTCCCAGTCCTTAATATCAAGAGATCAAGCTTCCCCTTGGTCCCTCAATCAGACTTGTGAAGAATATAAGTGGAGAATGTGAACATCATTAGAGATTGGCTTTGCTGGGTTCTGTCTGAAGACACACTGGCCTGCCTCCATACTCAACTGAAAACCAACTGCTTGGGGGGAGGAGTTTGAGAGCAAGGAGTACCCCCTCCCTACTCACTAAAGCCTATTTGTGGGGGAGAAGCGAGTCTTACAGGCTCCTAGTTCAGTCCAGTCCATCAGCTTCCCAAACATCCCTGTTATTACAAACATAACAGAACAGATTGGAATAATTGGCTTTAGAGCATTACAGTCTGAAAAGTTAGTGAACTTCACCTCCAGACACCACAAAGTCCTTTCCCCTCCCTCATGCCATCAGAAATCGTGATTCCTTTGACTGGTCATTGCTCTGCAGTCCCCCACAGTGAATAAGGGTTATTTAAGAGGTCTGTTTTAATTAGAAGCCCTTTTAAAGGTTCTTTTATCATTATTAACCCTCTGTAAGAGTGAAAATCATGAGACTGACTGTAAATGAATAATTTTGTTCATTCAAAATTGTGGGAAGCCAATAAGAGAATAGATAAAAATCTGAGACCCCTTTTTGATACCTCTTATGATCCATAACTTTTCTTATTGGCAAAACATTATAGACTTATTGAAAAGCTTTGAGTCCTTAGCAGACCAGCATCTACTGAGTTAATGATTCCTCTCCTTGATAATTAAGAAGCCTGAACCCTAACAAACATTACTTAGATAAGACTGCATACTTAGATAAAACTGGAGTCTTTAGTCTGAATTTTATTTGACCAGGTGTCTATAATACAGGAGGACAGGACTCAATTAGTGAGCATCTCCATCAAATATTTCCACTCCCAGAATTATCCCCTGCTAATTGATGGTTGGAATTTGGCCACTGTCTTGGTACTTATACCTTCACTCTTTAGACTTTAATGGGTTATGTATGATCTGTTACCCCTTCAGAGCTGTAACTCTTTCTTTGTGGTCTTTGTTTGAAATCAGTATATAATAAACTCCAAAGCCTACAGAGTTCAGAACAGCATAGGCTAACCACTAGTCTAGTTGTTCTCATTTTCTTTCTCCTGCCTTAACAATCCGATGCCACCAACGCCACTCAGGACCCCAAAACCATATAGAGGCTGGCCCCCTATACAAAATAGTAGGGGGAAAAGATGGAAAAATCTGAGAGAGAGAGACAGGTTACTTTCCTTGCTGCTCCAGTTAGCTTGCTATTCTGTGGCTGCCATTAGGGCCCCCTAACCATGCTCACAGGGAAGTCCAGCAAGCAACAAACATGGAACAGAAGAGAATAAAATCACCTCTTGCCTCAGTTTATCAAGCTTTTTATCTGCCCAATAACTCTTACACATCACATCTGGGGAGGCAACTGTGGCTTTTTAGTTTGCATGGGCCACCCAGGGGGCAGTCCCTGGAGCAGCCTTGGAAACATCTGCCCTGCCCCAGTCTCCTGATCTCTTGACTCTTGTTGCCTTCTTATGGCTGCCATTCTATCCTGATGACCCAATCCACTCAATCGATTTCCTTCACACTATCCTTGCCTAAATACTGAAGCAATTAATACTTTATGAATCAGAATAGATCAAGAGATAAAAGAGACACAAAAATCCAAAGCAGAGAAGAACTTAAAATACAGAATTGGTCAAATGGAAAAAGATATACAGAAATTCCTTGAAGAGAAAATCATTTAGGAAGACAAAGTTGGCCTTTAGAAAAACAGGCACAAAAATTCACCTAAGGAAAAAAATATCTTTACAAAATAGAACTGATCAAATGGAAAATAAGGTACCAAAATGAAATCAAGAAAATCATGCCTTAAAAATTAGAATTGGGCAAGTGAGACCTAATGACTCCATGAAATATCATGAAAGAATTTTTAAAAACACCAAAGGAATGGAAAAAATAGAAGAAAATATGAAATACCTCATGGGAGAAGCAACTGACAGAAAAAAATGCAGTAGACATGATGGAAGAGTAATTGGAATACCTGAAAGCCATATATGATCAAAAAAGATCTTAGACACCATCTTTTAAGAAGGTATCAAGGAAAACTTCCCTGATACTCTAGAACCAGTGGGCAAAATAAAAATCGAAAGAATCTACTGATCACCTCCTAAAAGAGATTCCAAAAGGATAACTCCCAGGAATATTATAGGCAAATTCTAAAATTCCCAGGTCAAGTAGAAAATATTGCTGGCAGTCAAAAAGAAAGAATTCAAGCATTATGGAAGCACAGTTAGGATAACAAAAGACTTAGCAGCTTCTACTTTAAAGGAAAGGAGGACCTGAAATAATGGGGAATTGATTATTTTAATGCCAAAAAACATTATCATTATTAGTGCAGTCAA
>NW_025396221.1:0-4402 GCF_016433145.1 Gracilinanus agilis | reverse complement strand
ATTTAAAACTATTTTATCATATAATATATTATCATTTTAACAATTTTATCATTTTATTTGCTATATAATATTATAATCATAACAATTATCATTTTAACTATTTTAACAAAATATATTTAAACTATTTAAAACTATTTTATCATATAACATATTATCATTTTAACGATTTTATCATTTTATTTGCTATATAATATAATTATAATAACAATTATCATTTTAACTATTTTAGCAAAATATATAATAAAATATTTGCTATAATAAAATATGTAATAAAATAGTTTAAATGAGTTCATGGACCCCAGGTCAAGTCAGTAAGCATTTATTAAATGCCTTTTGTGTGCCAGGTGCTGTGTTAGGCACTAGAATATGATGGAAGGCAAAAAAAAAGTCCCTGTCCTCAAGTAGCACCCAGCCTAATGGGCTAGGTGGTATAGTGGGTAGAGTGCTGAGCCTGGAGGCAGGAAGACCTCAGTTCAAATCCTGCCTTAGATCCTAGCTGTGTAACCTTGGGTAAGTCACTTAACTCTGACTTAGTTTCTTCATCTGTCAAATGAGTTGGAGAAGGAAATGGCAAATCACTCCAGTATCTTTGCCAAGAAAACCCCAAATGGGATCATGAGGAATCAGACAAAACTAAAACAACTGAACAAACACAGGTTAAGAACTTCTGGGCAAGAGGATCCCCTTCATTCCTGAGTGTTTTGATCCTGTCCATTCCAGGATCAGTTGGCTTATTATGGTCGCCATTATCACCATCATCATTCCATCTTGGGGTTTTGCTGTGATTCACTCCCTAGGACTGGGAGTTATAGCATCTCCCAGACAGAAACCCAGGTCCATAAAACAGCAAAAATCTTTCTAAAGGTATAGTGAGGTTAGGAATAATTTTCTATGGTACTTTAAGGTTTACAAAAATTAAGTTTTTGGGGGGTGTCGTTCTATCTCCAGTGGCAGAAAAGGAGGGGGGAAATGTGTCTGACATATCATTGGTGCTCAATAAATGCTAGTCAAGTTGAATTGGATTGAATTTCCCCCCAGCCTCTGAGGTAGGTTGTGCCAGGAAATTAACTCTGCATAAAACAGAAGCCCCAAGGTCACTTTGGTCATAAACCCATCCAGACTTTCCTGGAAAATTCTCAGTACTTGGGGGTCTCAGATCCTGAGTTTTTATGCTGAATCTGGGGAGTCTCTAAGTAGGATGGGCAGAAGGGTGGTTCAAGTGGACTGTGCTCTTATTTGGGGATGTGCACAGGGGGAACGCAGGTCAGATGGCAAACCTATGTGATGCCACTTCTTCCCAGAAGGAGAACAAGGTTGCTTCTTCTATGCCCCCCTCACTGGCGTACGAAAGCCCTGGCAAGTCCTTGTTTCAGTGTTAGGGTAGAAGGGTGGCATCTCCCATCTGCATCCCTGGCATTCACATGCTGGTATTGGAAGAAAGCCGGGCACAGGCAGGGTGCCAGTCAGGAGCATTCTATCAGAACAGACCATGCCTGGCTGTCAGCCTCTTCTCCTTTTAGTTCAGTTTTGTTCATGTCTGGCACTGCCAACTTCCAGGGTGGCATAGGGAGAGTTGAGCACTTACATTTGGCCTCTGATGCCAGCTTCCATTGTGCCAGCTGATGAGGCCGGTCCAGCAAAGCTGGTCTCAGGTAGAGGGTCATAACCCTCAGAGAAAACAGAATGATTTGTGGGGCGTGGGAAGAAAGGGAAGGACAAAAAAAAAAAAGAAGAATTCAGAGACTTTTTTTGGAGATGGCCAATCCCCTTCATTGACAGCTAAGGAAAATCTGGCCCAGCAAAGAGAAATAACTTAACCAATGGCACACAACTAGGATTTGAACTCAGGTCTTTGGATTTTAAACTCAGTGTTTTTTTCCCCACAATTCCTGGCAGAGTGAAGTGTGGATAACTTGGGAGGAAGTGTATAACTCAATGTTATCTGTAGGGAAAGAAGCCATATATGGGTACAGGAGAACGAGTAATGGGTTTAAGGTCTCATCCCAACTTTGTCACTCCCTTGTCTCCTCCATCTAATAAGAATCAGATGCCTTTTAAGGTCTCTTCCAGCTATAATAATAACTCATAATCCTTTAAGGCTTGTGAAAATTTTTCCATAGTACAGCCATTTTAAAACGAATGAAACTAGGAGGCCGCTAGGTGGCACAGTGAATTAAAAGTCAGGCCTAGAGATGGGAGGTCCTGGGTTCCGATCCAGCCTCAGAAATATCCTGTGTGACCCTGGGCAAGTCACTTAACTCACCCCCACTGCTTAGCTTTTACTGCTCTTTTGCCTTGGAACCAATACTAGTATAGATTCTCATTTGGTGGGTGAGGGCTTAAAAAAACAGCAGAGAAACTATGGCTTAGCTAATATGAATCAGAGCTGATATCCAAACCTCTTATTCTTTCTACTACACCAACAATGACCCAACTACTGCTGGGCAATAAGGAGGACACAAGTAAGAAGTTTGGTTCCTGTCCTCGAGGAGTTTATAGTTTAATGGGTAAAGTCTTCAATGAAAACAATAATAATAGCTAACACGTTTATATAGATCCTACTACGTGCCAGGCACTGTGCTAAGCACTTTATAAAAATTATCTCATTTGATCCTCACAACAACCCTAGGAGGTAGGTACTAGTATTATTATGCCCATTTTACAGATGGGGAAACTGAAGCAAATAGAGGTGAGGTAGATGCTGTTGCTAATCCAATTAAAAGCAGGGGAAATTGAGACAAATAGAGTTGAGGTAGGTGCTAATGTTAATCCAGTTTAACAGCTGGGGAAATTGAGACAAACAGAGTTGAAGTGGGTGCTGTTGTTATCCTCATTTTACAGCTGGGGAAGCCAAGGCAGACAGAGGTGAGATAGATGCTATTATTATCTTCATTTTACAGATGAGGAAACTGAGGCAAACAGGTACAATAGGTGCTCTTGCCTCTCTCACTTTAGAGATGGAGAAACTGAGGCAAATAGGTGAGGTAGGGTCTGTTACCCCATTTTATAGCTGGGGAAACTGAGGCAGAGATTGAAGTAGGTGCTGTTATCCCCTTTTCAGATGGGGAAACTGAGGCAAACAGTTGAGGCAGGTCCTATTACTATCCCCATTTTACAGATGGGGAACCTGAAAGAAACAGGTAAAGTGACTTGCCTAGGGTCATTTAGTTAAGTATCTGGAGTGGGACTTCAAGAGTGGTGCTTTATTCTCTGTGCCACCAAGGTGCCACAAGATAATTACTGACACAACAAACATTTATGTTCCGTGCCAAATGGATACAACCGATAGTAAATGAGAGAGAGAGTACCAAACTGTGCTGGGGTTGAGCTTAAAAGTCTGGGCTGTCATTTTGTACTATTGTGACTTAATCCCAATTGATCCTGGATAGATCTCATTTGCATGTTGTCTCGCCTTTAGATTGTGCATTTCTTTCCTGGTATCTATCCCCAGAGCTTAATGGCGCCCCTAGCATATAGTGGATTCTTAGCAAATGCTTGCTGATTGACTGATTGGCTGACCTTGGCCAAGAAACAAACGGCAAGAATAATATCCTGACATTTATAACTCCCTTTAAAGTTTCCAAAGCACTTTGCCAACATCATCTCATTTTCAGCCCCAGAACAATCCCATGAGGTCAGGAATGCAGCGATTTGAATCCCCATTTTACAGATGAAGAAACTGAGGCTTACAGTTAAAGTCACTTGCCCAGGACCCCACAGCTGAGCTCCCAGACAGGATTCAAACCCAGGTCTTCTTGCAACCATTCTCCAACATAACTTCTGAGGGTGCCTCATCTGCAAAATGAGGGAGGCTCAGACTAGCTCTAATAATCCCGGATTCTGTGGCCATCGGAGAATTTTGGAGGGAGCTGCAGCACCTTTTGTGGCTCTTCCTGGATCTTCAGTTTCCTCTGCAAAAGGAGGGTCCTTTCAGGCTGCTGGCTCTAGAGCCCGGCTCCAAGGGTTCAGGGACTTGGCTTCGCTGACCTCAAATCCATTTAAGCCACTTGGCTCTGGCTGCTTACTGCAGACACCTGAGCTCCTACGGGGGCTCGACGCGGAGGTGCAGGGCAGAGGGTCTGGAAACCCAGGCTGCCCCAGGCCAGGGCCATCCACTTGTGCCTGGCCCCCAGGCTCGACCCAAGCAGCCAAAGGCAGGCTTTCCAGAGGAATCGCCATCCTCCTGTGGACTAGAGGCTGCGGCCAGCCATGCTTCAAGCGGGTGGGGGTGGGGGTAGCGGTGGCGGCGGCGGTGGCGGCGGCAGCGGCGGCTGGCCAGGGATAGCTTTGGCTATAACGGGTTTGCAAATCCACCCCAGCTGGGGGATTAAGCCAGCATCTGGCTTGTTTTACAATATTAAAACAAAGAGGGTTGCAGGCGCCATTATCAGAGGGAGGGAGG
>NW_025396220.1:0-2354 GCF_016433145.1 Gracilinanus agilis | reverse complement strand
AAGACATTCCTTAATAAATGAAATATAATAAAAATTAGAAAAGATAAAATGAAATTGACAAAAAGCCAATTAGGAGTCAGTCTCCTTTGACATAGGAGTTTATTCAGAGTAAATATGTTCCACTCCCTTCAGTTCGATTCACTACATCCCAAAATTCATTCTGGATCCTTTGATTCAGTATGTGGTTTCTTCAGGCCTCTTTATGACACCTTTTTTTTTTCTTGATTCAGGGAGTTAGTGAGTTTCTTTTCCTGAAATTTCTCTCAAAAATTTTTTTTCAATCTTGAATTTTATGAAAATTATTCAATTCCCCTGAGAAGGGTGTTGACCAACACCTGGATCAACCCAGGATACATGCCTGAGTTATGGAATATATAAATCAATTGTCAAAAGAAAACCAAAAAACATAAAAAAATCTATGTAAAAGAGAAAAATTAAATTTTGGAGAAAAATAAAATAAAAATCAAATCATATATAAAAATTCTGAGTAAGCAAGAATAAACCCATAACAGGTCCTTAAATCAGGGCCCAATCAAAGTGATTTATATTCCATAAGCCTGTAGGACAATATAGCACTTACCCACTGGCACCCAGGACTATAGAAATTGCCTAGAGAGAAAAAAGGTACTAGATTTTGAAGAAAAGAGAAATGTTTCCCTGGTCTGATTTTACCTTTGCTCTCAGGGATAGGGGAGTCAAAATTGTTGTATAAAGGGAACCCCTTCATCCCAGGGTTGTGAACTTTCGGCTCATCTGAGCCAGCCCATTAGAGTAGCTGAAATGCTCCAAACAGAAACTTTGATTGGTTCCTGAAATGTGATAGACTAGTACATGGGTAAAGGAAGTGACATGGAGAAAGAGGACTATAAGAAATGAGACCATAGAGAAGATGGGGTCTTTGGAGGTCTTTGGCTGGGGGCCTTTCTGCAAATCAGCATTGGTGACTTGGGCAGAAGACACTCTTGTTGGCTGGTAAGATTAGGGTGATAGGCTATGAAATAGTTTTCTATTTCCTTCCCTCCTTATTCCTTTCTTAGACTATATTTATATTAAAATTAAATTTTTTTAAAACTACTATCATCCTCATGACTTAAGGGTTAACTATTTTATAAATGGCAACCACAACAATTTTTAAACTAATATTATATTTCCAAAGCAATTTCTAAATATCATATTTGACATGTTACATTTGATATAATATTCATTTTCAATATTACAGAATATTACAGTAGGAAGGAGATAGCCTAAAAAGTTTGGAAGATGACTTGAATTATATCTTGAGTCAATCTTTCAACCTCAGCAGAAATGTTCCTAATAAAATCTACTACTGCCATCATTCCAAAATTAGGCAGAACAGTCTAGAAAAATCTCTCTTCTGCCAATGAGGAGGGTATCGAATTGGGTCTTGTTTTCTTGGTTCTTAAATGCCACTAAGTGCCCAGATTCCTAGCTGTGGACCTGTCAACAAAGCCAGTAATATATATGGTCATGCACCAAAACTGGTGGGGTAATATAGGTCAAACCACAATACCAAACTAACCTTGGGAAAGGGCACAGTAACCTAAAGAGTTACAGACATAGAATTGCCCATGGTCACCAAGCCCCATGGGAAATCTACTTTCATCTGGGATAAAGCAGTAACAGTTGTAAAAGACATGTATTTATGTGCCACATCCTTTACATTAGTAAGCTTTGTCTTAGCACAGATAAATGTTGTTGTAGGGAATGGAATAGTGACATTGTACTTCATATCATCAACGCCCATATAGCTACTTCTTAATCGACACTCACCTTTCTTCACACACAAGTCAAAGGTAAGCACATGATTGTTCAGAGGTAGTGGGATTTCCATATATCTAAAAATCACTTTACAAGACCTCTTAAACTCATCTGAGATTTTCAACTCTTTGAGTTCTTAAAAAACAATGATAGAGGTTGTGACCAGTTAGATGGAGCCCATGTGTCATTCTTTATGTGACATATAACAAAAGCAAAAGGGGAAAAGGCTTTTTTGATAACATCTGACCTTTGTAGAGTACAAGTTGTGCCAAAGTCATTTATATGGATTGGAATTATTGCCCACGAAAAAAAAAAACAGAGCTCAACGGGAACAGACCCCAAATCCCTAAAGTCCTATGACCTTGCCTTGAAAAGGCATATATCCTACTTGACTATGACTTTAATGATAGCATTATTCATAGTGCAGTTGTGGGAAGAGGATAGAAATGAGAAAAATGTAACATGGCTTCTGGCTAGTGCCCAAAACATACTAACTTAAAGTTAACATTTTTAATAGAATAACCAAGATTAGATTAAATTATAAACTTAAATTTAGATATTAGAAGTGATTATTA
>NW_025396219.1:0-2356 GCF_016433145.1 Gracilinanus agilis | reverse complement strand
AAGACATTCCTTAATAAATGAAATATAATAAAAATTAGAAAAGATAAAATGAAATTGACAAAAAGCCAATTAGGAGTCAGTCTCCTTTGACATAGGAGTTTACATTCAGAGTAAATATGTCCCATTCCCTTCAGTTCGATTCACTACATCCCAAAATTCATTCTGGATCCTTTGATTCAGTATGTGGTTTCTTCAGGCCTCTTTATGACACCTTTTTTTTTTCTTGATTCAGGGAGTTAGTGAGTTTCTTTTCCTGAAATTTCTCTCAAAAATTTTTTTTCAATCTTGAATTTTATGAAAATTATTCAATTCCCCTGAGAAGGGTGTTGACCAACACCTGGATCAACCCAGGATACATGCCTGAGTTATGGAATATATAAATCAATTGTCAAAAGAAAACCAAAAAACATAAAAAAATCTATGTAAAAGAGAAAAATTAAATTTTGGAGAAAAATAAAATAAAAATCAAATCATATATAAAAATTCTGAGTAAGCAAGAATAAACCCATAACAGGTCCTTAAATCAGGGCCCAATCAAAGTGATTTATATTCCATAAGCCTGTAGGACAATATAGCACTTACCCACTGGCACCCAGGACTATAGAAATTGCCTAGAGAGAAAAAAGGTACTAGATTTTGAAGAAAAGAGAAATGTTTCCCTGGTCTGATTTTACCTTTGCTCTCAGGGATAGGGGAGTCAAAATTGTTGTATAAAGGGAACCCCTTCATCCCAGGGTTGTGAACTTTCGGCTCATCTGAGCCAGCCCATTAGAGTAGCTGAAATGCTCCAAACAGAAACTTTGATTGGTTCCTGAAATGTGATAGACTAGTACATGGGTAAAGGAAGTGACATGGAGAAAGAGGACTATAAGAAATGAGACCATAGAGAAGATGGGGTCTTTGGAGGTCTTTGGCTGGGGGCCTTTCTGCAAATCAGCATTGGTGACTTGGGCAGAAGACACTCTTGTTGGCTGGTAAGATTAGGGTGATAGGCTATGAAATAGTTTTCTATTTCCTTCCCTCCTTATTCCTTTCTTAGACTATATTTATATTAAAATTAAATTTTTTTAAAACTACTATCATCCTCATGACTTAAGGGTTAACTATTTTATAAATGGCAACCACAACAATTTTTAAACTAATATTATATTTCCAAAGCAATTTCTAAATATCATATTTGACATGTTACATTTGATATAATATTCATTTTCAATATTACAGAATATTACAGTAGGAAGGAGATAGCCTAAAAAGTTTGGAAGATGACTTGAATTATATCTTGAGTCAATCTTTCAACCTCAGCAGAAATGTTCCTAATAAAATCTACTACTGCCATCATTCCAAAATTAGGCAGAACAGTCTAGAAAAATCTCTCTTCTGCCAATGAGGAGGGTATCGAATTGGGTCTTGTTTTCTTGGTTCTTAAATGCCACTAAGTGCCCAGATTCCTAGCTGTGGACCTGTCAACAAAGCCAGTAATATATATGGTCATGCACCAAAACTGGTGGGGTAATATAGGTCAAACCACAATACCAAACTAACCTTGGGAAAGGGCACAGTAACCTAAAGAGTTACAGACATAGAATTGCCCATGGTCACCAAGCCCCATGGGAAATCTACTTTCATCTGGGATAAAGCAGTAACAGTTGTAAAAGACATGTATTTATGTGCCACATCCTTTACATTAGTAAGCTTTGTCTTAGCACAGATAAATGTTGTTGTAGGGAATGGAATAGTGACATTGTACTTCATATCATCAACGCCCATATAGCTACTTCTTAATCGACACTCACCTTTCTTCACACACAAGTCAAAGGTAAGCACATGATTGTTCAGAGGTAGTGGGATTCCCATATATCTAAAAATCACTTTACAAGACCTGTTAAACTCATCTGAGATTTTCAACCCTTTGATTTCTTAAAAAACAATGATAGAGGTTGTGACCAGTTAGATGGAGCCCATGTGTCATTCTTTATGTGACATATAACAAAAGCAAAAGGGGAAAAGGCTTTTTTGATAACATCTGACCTTTGTAGAGTACAAGTTGTGCCAAAGTCATTTATATGGATTGGAATTATTGCCCACGAAAAAAAAAAACAGAGCTCAACGGGAACAGACCCCAAATCCCTAAAGTCCTATGACCTTGCCTTGAAAAGGCATATATCCTACTTGACTATGACTTTAATGATAGCATTATTCATAGTGCAGTTGTGGGAAGAGGATAGAAATGAGAAAAATGTAACATGGCTTCTGGCTAGTACCCAAAACATACTAACTTAAAGTTAACATTTTTAATAGAATAACCAAGATTAGATTAAATTATAAACTTAAATTTAGATATTAGAAGTGATTATTA
>NW_025396218.1:0-1148 GCF_016433145.1 Gracilinanus agilis | reverse complement strand
CAAGGAAAATAAAATCTATTATGAGCCAAGCTGAAATGAAAAGCTTCATTTGGTATTATTACAGAGTTTATGGAAGTCTATGTATTGACATAATCAGTGCAGAATTTTTGTTGTCATGCTTGACATTGTGAGCAGGATTCCATGCTCTCCTTGAAATCTTGAGTCTTTACAATTTCAACATTGAAAACCTTAAGAGGAGTAAAGAAAATTAAGTGAGAAAGAAGAGAGCCGATGATGACTTAAACATTGATTATACTATCATACAATACTCATCAAAACAATTTTATATTAGTTTAAAAATAGAGATTGTTCAGTGGAAAAAGTAGTTTTCACAAAATATTTTTAAATGAGCCCCAATTGCTGTAGTGTTTGTTAAATCTTCAAACACCAAATATTGCCTAAAGGCTTGGTGACAAGCTTTTGTTTAGGAGAAATCAAATATAGATCACTGTCTCTGCATAGGACAGTGTGCATTTTGTCAAACTGCAAAGAATCTATAATATTAACATTAAAAAGATAATCTTATAAGCAAGCCTGTTGAACAAGAAAGTATATTGAAGATTTATGGATAGAGCTACTGGGTCTGTATTCCAAAGAGATAATATACAAGGGAAATGATCTACTTCTACCAAAATATGTATAGCCGCTTCTTTTTGTGGTGGCAAAGAATTGAAAATTGAGGGAATGTCCATTAACTGAGGAATGGTTGCACACATTATCCTTTATGTTGGTGATTGAATACATAAAGCCAGTGATGGGCAAACATTTTAAAGAGGAAGCCAAAGGAAAGGAAATGCTCATCTGTCAGCTTGTTTCTAAGGCAACTCTTTGGAAGTTTCATTGTATTGTATCTTATTCATTGTGTTCCTCTGATTAGGAATAATGTCACATTGCCAGATAGAACACTTCAGGGGGCTGCATCTGGCCTGCTGGCTGTAGCTTGCCCATCATTGCATTAAGCTATAAAGAATGACAAGCAAGATGATTTCAGAAAAAGCTAGAAAGGTCTCTGTGAACTGATGCAGGGCTGAATAAGCAGAACTGAGATAACATTGTACACAGTAACAACAATATTTTGCAATGATCAATTGTGAACCCCTGACTAGTGTCAGCAATGCAATGATCTGGGACAATTTTGAAGGATTTGT
>NW_025396217.1:0-1147 GCF_016433145.1 Gracilinanus agilis | reverse complement strand
CAAGGAAAATAAAATCTATTATGAGCCAAGCTGAAATGAAAAGCTTCTTTTGGTATTATTACAGAGTTTATGGAAGTCTATGTATTGACATAATCAGTGCAGAATCTTTGTCCTCATGCTTTACATAGTCAGCAGGATTTCATGCACTCCTTGAAATCTTGAGTCTTTACAATATCAACATTGAAAACCTTAAGAGGAGTAAAGAAAATTAAGTGAGAAAGAAGAGAGCCGATGATGACTTAAAGATTGATTATACTATCATACAATACTCATCAAAACAATTTTATATTAGTTTAAAAATAGAGATTGTTCAGTGGAAAAAGTAGTTTTCACAAAATATTTTTAAATGATCCCCAATTGCTGTAGTGTTTGTTAAATCTTCAAACACCAAATATTGCCTAAAGGCTTGGTGACAAGCTTTTGTTTAGGAGAAATCAAATATAGACCACTGTCTCTGCATAGGACAGTGTGCATTTTGTCAAACTGCAAAGAATCTATAATATTAACATTAAAAAGATAATCTTATAAGCAAGCCTGTTGAACAAGAAAGTATATTGAAGATTTATGGATAGAGCTACTGGGTCTGTATTCCAAAGAGATAATATACAAGGGAAATGATCTACTTCTACCAAAATATGTATAGCCGCTTCTTTTTGTGGTGGCAAAGAATTGAAAATTGAGGGAATGTCCATTAACTGAGGAATGGTTGCACACATTATCCTTTATGTTGGTGATTGAATACATAAAGCCAGTGATGGGCAAACATTTTAAAGAGGAAGCCAAAGGAAAGGAAATGCTCATCTGTCAGCTTGTTTCTAAGGCAACTCTTTGGAAGTTTCATTGTATTGTATCTTATTCATTGTGTTCCTCTGATTAGGAATAATGTCACATTGCCAGATAGAACACTTCAGGGGGCTGCATCTGGCCTGCTGGCTGTAGCTTGCCCATCATTGCATTAAGCTATAAAGAATGACAAGCAAGATGATTTCAGAAAAAGCTAGAAAGATCTCTGTGAACTGATGCAGGGCTGAATAAGCAGAACTGAGATAACATTGTACACAGTAACAACAATATTTTGCAAGATCAATTGTGAACCCCTGACTAGTGTCAGCAATGCAATGATCTGGGACAATTTTGAAGGATTTGT
>NW_025396216.1:0-13404 GCF_016433145.1 Gracilinanus agilis | reverse complement strand
GGGAGGAGACGAGGGACTGCCGGGGGACAATTAGCCTCCGGGGGAGCCCCTCACTGGCAGAGCCCCGGACAGTGAGCGGGAAGTCCGCACTCGGAGGAAAGCCGGGTTGGGGGCTGGGGGAGGGGCAGGGGAAGAAAGGCCTGCGCAGCACTCAGCGTGCACTGAGGGCAGGGAAAGAGGGAGGAAAGTCTCTCAACAAGGGGCGGGGCCAGCACTTGCGCAGCAAAGCTTTTTATTTCCTCCCCCAGCGAGGTCCCGCCCCCCCCTTCCCCATTGGCTCCGCATTTCTCGGAGACCCGCCTTTGACCTGTTTCCCCTGTTATGCCCCGCCCCTTGTCCTGTAGCAAAGAAGAGAAGCGAGAAGCGCTGCAGTACAGTGTAAAGAAAAGCAGAACTCTAAGGGACATTCGTTCTTTATACGGTATTTCATCACGAACTCTCTGAAAACAGCCCCAAGTGTTCATAAGTGTAGTTGCCTTTAGCACTATTACAGCAGGAATTTCAGAGAGATTTCTGCCTTCTCTTTACCACGGGCTCAGCTTCTCGTCTCCCAGTAACTAGAGATGCCCAATATATCTCGGACATAGAATTCCTCCGGATCCGATCTTGATGGAAATGAGGTTCTCTACATGTTTATCAAAGTTTACAAAATGGGCAGATGCTCCAAAATGCTCCCAAAGCCCTGTTGCTTTGGGGCAGTGTTCTGTGATGACCTAATGCAGTTTTGTCAGTGTGGTGCTCCCTTCCCCGTTGGACAGGGTACAGTAAGGACCTCCTGAGCTGTACGCTTTGTTCTGTGTTCTTGATGGTCCTATAGCTAATGACACCTTTCAGAGCGAACATTTCTTGAGCACTTACAGGTTTGCAGGGAAGTTTGTGCCTGTCCTTTCATTTGCTCATTTCAAAAATTATGAGGCGAGAGTTATTATCCCCATTTTATAGATGAAGAAAGTGGAACTCAGGGATTGTAAGTCTTTATCCCAGTCACATTCCTGGCAAACATCTTTAATTAAGCTTTACTGACTCAAATTCCATCCATCTCTTTTCTAAATCACCTCTTTGTCTGAGATAAAATCTTCCAAAGAATCATCAAGTTTCTTTATTAGAAATGTTTGCAGACTTTTTTGGGCCTTTATGGAAAATCAGCTCAAATCACTCAAGACAATTCAATTCAAGGATCACCAAAGTACCAGTAAGGTGACCAACTTCATTAGGCCTTCTCATATACTTCCACGAAAAAGCATACAAATTTTGGACTCCCAGTGCCTGAATCCTTCTCAGAAACACAATGCACAAAGATGTACACCCTCTTCTTGAGTCAGTTTTTCCCCATAGCATTTGATAAAGAATCTGACTCTGGAAGTGAAGACAGGCCAGGAGTGGGTGTGACAACTCTGGGACTTCTTTGCTTAGCAAGAGGGATGTGGTTGTGAGCAGTATATAAAGGACTGAATGGATGCTCCTTGCTCAGAATTCAGGTCACATAATTTTAACAAACATTTGTTAAAAAACTACTAGTGATAGGGGACAAACAAGTGACTGTGAGGGCCAGGAGCTGGGGTTAAACCCACCATCACAGCTGCAGAGAGAGAGACTCGGTTTTACAAAGAGCCAAATCCTTATAAGGGAGAGAGTGAAAGAAAAGAAAAGATAACTAGAAAGAGAAAGAACAAGCCCATGAATATCTGAGAGAGAGAGCCGAGTGGGTAAAACACACAATGATTGTAGCCAGGTCTTCTGTATATTATGAGATAAAGAGTTTTATAGAATGAAGAGTACTAAGCATTATATCATGTAAGAGGAGTGACTTTCTCACAGAATATTGTTTATGAAAAGACTTTACCCAAAGCATTTCTAAGGCACTTCTACAAACCCAAGCAATTGAGGAATATTGAAAATAACTTGGGGTATACATGAATCAGGGGAAAAAAGTGTCTGGGTCATTTGGTCATGACATTACAAAAGCTTTTTTGGTCATCAGAATAATGAACAACTCAAAGACTGTTGTGAAGTAGCTATTAGGAGATGTTTTTATTTGGGTTACAACTTAGACAACACTCTGGAGCTGCTATTTTGAAGTCTGGGCTTGCCATGAAATCCCAGGCAAACTCATAAGTATGTCTTTTGTGCCTGCTTTTCTTCAGGGGGTCTAATTTGTCTTGGGTTCCTTCACATATCCTTGAGCTAGTGTGAATGAAATCACTCTCCTTGGTGCTGAAAACATGAAGGTATCTCCTTAGAATACAGAGTCTGGTTTTTAGAGGTGTTCTTGCAGAAACCAGAATGATTATTACCCTCACCAAACCAGAGCACAAACTTCAGATCGAGACCTGGGATTTCCTATGTAGGCCATAGGCAAGTGTCCTGTCCTTGAGTACTAGGCAGAGATGAATATTTCTTTTCTATTTCAGCTTCACTCTTTTGTGAAGAATGCCCACTTTAACAACAGTGCTGGTGACCAGGTGTTATTGGATAACACAGCAAGTTCTGAGGCTCATTATAACATTTCAAAATATTTTTTCTTTCAAAATGAGACAAAAACTCTGCTGAAAGTGGGACAGCTTATCCCCAATGCTCCATATAGTTAAGATTTCACCATTAGTGAGGCCATAGTGTGGGGTTCAATTGAGTCAAAAGTCAGAAAATACTTTATTGATAATTTGGGGCTTCCAATTTTCAAAATACAACTTAGCTCTTAGGTCATCTACCTAAAGAGCTTATTAAATGTTAAAATCCTTCATATACATTATTTCTTTTTTTTTAAATTCATAAATAACTATATTTTTATGGAAAACTGGAAAGTTTTATACACTGCTGCCCGTCACCCCTCACTTCCCAGAAGATCTCAGAAATAAATAGCAAGTTGTCACTCCACCAGATGTTCCCACATTATGCAATATTTCATAGGTTGCATTATGGCAAATCATCCATTCAATTGACTTCTGCTCAAGCAATGTGATTCAGTCATTGTGAATTTCCTCCTAATGGACTAGAATAATGGCTTGACTGATCTATTTTATTATATTAACTATATACCTGAATATTCTAAAACAATTTGGTCTTCCAAACTGTACTTACTAAATCCCTATAGGATTTGCTATTTGCTTTCCATTGAAAAATCAACTCTATCACAACCTTCAACTATGTCTACCTTATCTCTTATAAGGTTAAAAATTAAGTGTAGGTATATTTATTCAGTTGGATGCCTTCTTTATGCAATCAAAGTTTTTTAAATGAAAAATTACACTTAGATTTACAGAATATTATTCATGAAATGGATCTTTGATATCCAACAAGCTCCTTTTCCAGATGAAGAATCAGAAGCAGAGGAACATGTTCAGGTAAAGTCATCCTGCTACTGATGAATGGGAATAAAAATTAGATCTCTTGAATTCTGGTCTAATGGACATGCTATTGCATATGCTTATTGATTTATTGGCCATGGAAAAGTCTGATACCTCTTCTAAAAAATTAGTTCTTTGCATTTCCCCAAATTATATCATAAATTCACACAAAGTAATCCACCTTGCCATCTGCTATTATGGCCTAAAAACTGCACTTTCTTCTGTTGTCACTGTTTAGTCTCCCCAGGATGTCTGTGTTGATAACTTTGTCCCTAAATTCAGGAATATCCCAAGGGAAGAAGAGCCCATTTGCTGCTTGGATTGTTCTCCATGCCCAGAGGGGGAGATTTCCAATTGTATTAGGGTGGTTCTGGGGATGGGACAGGATGGATTGAATTGGGCCAGTAAAAAGTTGTTAAACCTTGGGTGGAAAGGCCAACAGAAACTCCAGGCAGAGCCTGGTCTGAGATCACACAGAGACCACTCAATAAATAGAAAACTAGTTTAATTTAAAAGGGAAAGGTTAAAAGGGATTTGGATTACCCTTAGGCTAATTTTTTCCAGGGAAAAGTCCCAAGTATCTAATGTTTCCTCAAGGAGAGTCTTCTCAGAATTGTTGGTCTACATCAGTGATTCCCAAAGTGGGTGCTGCAGGGATCCAGGAGGATGGTGATAGCCACAGGTGCATTTTCTGAGTTCAGTAAACAGTTTCATAATTTCAAAATTCAATGTTTCTAATTTACACCTTTCTTTACTCTATTTTACAAAAAAGGTAGAATTATTAATACATATATCTTTCCTATTAATTGCTATTAAAATAAAAAAAAATGAATTTCCAGGGGGCACTAAGTAATATTTTTTCTGGAAAGGGGGCGGTAAGCCAAAAAAGTTTGGGATCCTATCCTAACTTCCTAGAAAACCCCCAGTCCCTGCTCTTGCTAAACTGTACTAAAACCCCATTACTTGGTATTAAGGTATTGGTTTGTGGTAAACTTGGTAGGGCCTAGAGAAAAATCCCAAGTCCGAATACCCTCAGGTCTCCCACTCACTGACAGCTGCTATTGACAAGATGTTGAGTCAGGCTAGCTTCAGTTCAAAGACCTTTTTCTCAGGAAACACAGGAATTAACACAAAGGACTGGTAAAGGTAATAACGTAGGTTGACAGCAAAAGCCTCCTAGATGCTTGTAATCCACAAATCCCAAAAAGACTAACTGCTTCTGAGTTTTTTCACTCAACCCTCTTTTCCAACATTCCAGAATTCTTTCCCTGTTGATCTCATGCCTCCATCTTCTGTAAACCTACTCAAATTTACTCTAACCCTCTCTTTCTTATAACAGAATCAAAAGAGTAAGTATTTGAAATGGCTTCCTTTAACAAACCAGGTGACTTGGGGTCACACTGAATTTAGTATGAGAGTTAGGATCTTGGCACAAGTCCTCTGAGTCTTTTTCCAGTTAAAGGCTTTTGTTGTTTGTCCTTCGTTTTTGAAGGTTTTGAAGACCTCACTGGGTGATGTCTAGAATTGTGCATGAATTAGATTTAAGTGAGGTAGTGTTGAACAAAGACTTTAGTCTCACTCTTTTCTCCAGTCACTGAAGTCCAGTGGCAAGACAAAAAGTCAGCATGACTGGTAAAGGCTTAGAACTCAGTAGATAACCTCTGCATCTTTGATGTCTGACCAAGCTCTATCCACTCCATTTCTTCTGCAATGGCCACTTTCATGAACATTGGAACAAATTGTTATCATCCACTCATTCCACAGGGGCACAGGGAAAGTGTTCAGAAGTATGTTGTAGATACCCCTATAAACCAGAAATCTGGGAGCTATTTATTCCCATTTTACAGAAACGTTAGATAGAGGTTAAGTGACCTACTCAAGGTGACATAAGCTAGTAAGTGTCTGAGGTTGGATTTAATGTTCAGGTCCTCCTGACTCTAGATAAATACTCTATTCAGGGCAAAACCTAGCCAGACAGAGTGGACAGAGTCATAATAGGCATGGAGTTAATGGTTTAAGAAATGATTATGGCAGCCTTCTTTTACTTGTGTGGTCAAGTATAATGTAAAGTTGTGTGTAGAAGGGGATTATGATCTGATGTGGGAGAGGTTCAGTATTTAATATCTCTGTTCATAATTCTGGATTTCATCAAACAGGTGATCATACTAGAATCCCTGATGAAAGACATTTGCCATTAAATTCCCCTCATGTGCCACTACTTGTTCAAATAAATATAGACTATGAAATGCAGAAAAGGTCTTAGAAGTCATTTAACTAGAGAATAACAAAGAAGTTTCTAAATGCCCAAATATAGCCTCAAAGCCAAGCAGATTCCTAGTGACAGGAATTCATAATAAAGAGAATGATATGGTCCAGATCAGCATCTCTTGGCTTGCTTTCAAGTGCAAGCCAATCAGATAGAAACACAGAAATTTCTATTTTTAAATATAAGAGGAAGGTTTATGACTCAGTGTCAGAAACAGGTTAACATAGTATACACTTAATAAATGCTTCTTTATTCATTGCTTGATAAGGAAGATTTCATTTAAAGCCTGGGAGAAATGTAAAGCTTGGCCCTCTCTTCAACTGGCTGTAGTAGCTAAAAGCCTGTGCCTATGAACAAAGAGTCTTGCCCTAATAAGCATTCTAGCCACTGAACCCCAACAATTGAGGGCTAGATGGGCAGCACATAGGCCTGAAGAGATGAATTGTAGAATTTGATAGCAGAGAAAATCCCGGTGGGGATGCCCAGAATGGAAAGTGGAGCAATACTCAGTACAGATAATAGTCAGAAATCATCATGAAATCACATGTGTCTTTATGGCAAGTCAGTCAATTGCTCCTCCCATCACATAACTCCTTCTCTACTAAGGACAAATGTCTACTCTTAACTCTGTTATCCTCTGAGGCATCTTTTGGAAAGGAAGAAAAAGAAAAAGACTGAATTTGTGGTCTGATTGCATTTTATAGATCAACACAAAACAGAGGTCCAAATAGTTCAAAACAACCAACTCATCAACAATAACTGTAACCCATCTTCCATGAAGTACCAATGGACATTTCCATACTCTTCCTCTAAACTATCAGTCAAATGTGCTAAAAGCTCAACACCTGGCAACAGGGAATCCTTTAATAGTAAAACAGCTTCATTTTACAGTTTGAAAAGTTGAAGTAATTAAGACCACATCAGTGTCAAGCTAAGACTGGAAACCACAGATGGGATGAGATAACTTGGATTTGGATCTTATTTCTTCAGTCTTACTTGCATGACTTGGGTTATGTAAGGATGGGATTTGTGCAAGGGGGATGGGCCAAAAAGGAGTCAAAGAAGGAATGGCTGACAGTTCATGACAGTTGGGGACAGTTGGGACCAGAGGGAATTCTGGGTAATTCTCCAAAGGAGGAGGAGGAAGAGGGTTCCGGTGGAGGACATCTCAGTTCTGATCCAGTCCTGAGGGCTTCCTGAAGATCTTTCTTTGGACACTGAAACCCTGATTTCCTGGTCAAAGATTCCTTCGCATCTCACCCAGCAAGACTTCAATCATTGAGTCAGCTAAGACAAAGGGAGCCTTAATTCTCACAATGAGAAACACTGGAGAACACTGGAATGAATGGAACATCCGTCAAAATGATAAATTACATCTACCTAAAACCATTAGCAAAGATTATCTGCCAAGAGGATGAACTAGAAGCCTTCCTAGGAAAGACCAAGGATGCCCATCATCACCACTACTATTCAATATTGTACTAGAAATGCTAGTTGTAGAAACAAGAAGAAACTGAAAGAATCGACATAGGCAATGAGAAATAAAACTATCACTCTTCCCAAATGATATGATAGTATGTACATAGAATCCTAGAGAATCAACCAAAAAACTAATCAAAATAATGAACAATTTTAGCAAAGTTGCTGGATATAAAACCACATAAATCATCCCCATTTCTCTATATTACCAATAAAGTCCAACAGCAAATATAGAAAGAGAAATACCATTTAGGATAACTGTAGACATCATAAAATGCCTGTGAGTTCATGCCTGCCAAGACCAACCCAGGAACCATCTGATCCCAACACAAAACATTTTCCCCAGAAGTAAAGTCTGATAAAAAAAATTGGAAAAACATTCATTGCTCATGGATAGCCTGAGTTAATATGATAAAAAAGACAAATATACCTAAATTAATATACTTATTTAGTGATATACAAATCAAGCTATGTAAAATAGATAACTTTGACTACATTAAATTAAAAAAGTTTTTTTTCCACAAACAAAACTAATGCTACTGAAATTAGAAAACAATTGAGAAAAAATTTATATTAAGTATTCTTGACAAAGGCCTCATTTCTCTAAGATATAGAGAAATGAGCCAATTTTATAACAATACAAAGCATTCCTCATTTAACAAGTGGTCAAAAGATATGTGGAGGCAATTTTCAGCTGAAGGAATTAAAACTATCTTTAGTCATATGGAAAAATGTTCCAATTCAGTATTAATTAGAAAATGCAAATCAAAATGACTCTGAGGTTCTACCTCACACTTATCAAACTGCTTAATATATAGAAAAGGAAAATGATAACTGTTGGAGAGGATGGGGAAAATTTATGACAATAATACATTCCTTGTAGAACTGTGAACTGATCCCACCATTCTGGAGAGCAATTTGGAACTTTGCCCTAAGAGCTATCCAAATGTGGGTCCAACCTTGGACCCAAAAATACCTACTACTGGGTCTCATTCCAAAAGAAATCAATGATCAGGGAAAAAACATATTTGTAGAAAAATACTTCTAGTAAATATTTTCATGGGAACAAAGCAATGGAAACTGAAGGCAATCCATCAAATGGGGAATGGCTGAAAAAGTCATGATATGTGATTGCAATGGAATACTATTATGCCTAAGAAATGAGAAACATGATGATCACAGAAAAACCTGGAAAGCCTTATATGAAGAGATGGGAAGTGAAATGAGCAGAACCAGGAGAAGGTTGTACACAGGAAGAGGATTAATATATGAGGATCAAGTGTTTATCACTTAACTATTACCAGCAATGCTAGGAACCAGGATCATTCCAAAGTACTCGTGATGAAAAAGGACGTCCTCTCCTATGGAAGGAACAAATTCTGAATGTAGATGAAAGGAGGCCATTCTTCACTTTCTTTATCCACCAATTTTTCTCCACTGTGAGAAATGTTTGTCTTTTAAACAACATGATTACCATGGAAATATGTAGTATATAATAACACCTATCCATCTTTATCCAATTTCCTTCCATCTTGGGGGAGAAGGCTAGGATGGAGGAGGAAAACATGGATCCCAAAACATGAGGACAGGATTATTTTTTTATTATTATTTTATTTTTAATTCATTTATTTAGAACATTTTCCCATGCTTACCTGATTCATGATCTTTCCCACCCCTCATCTTTCTCTCCTCTTGGAGCTGACAAGCAAATTCACTGAGTGACAGATGTATCTCTGAAGAACAGGATGAGTCAAAAACTGCACTAATATGTAATCTGGAGAAAAATAAAAAACTGAAAAAAATGCACAAAGGTCTCTCAGTGTCTAGTGATTTAAAGAACTGATCTTCTCAGCTGTCACAGCCTTTGTAAGGATTACAACAGAATTGCATTCTTGGCTGCAGTTAGACTCTTTTTCTTATTTTAGTGGGCCTTAGCAAATTGAATCTACATTTGGAGATCCGTGTACATGTGTTTGTTCACTGATTGACTCACAGAATTGATTCTTTTCCCCTAATGTCACAACTTGAGATTTTAGAATGTATTGTGATAGAACCAGGAAAAACTTTCAGAGCCTGAGATAGAATCCTCCTTCTGTTCCTCACTAACAATGGGGTCTGTGGGCAGATAAGAGAAGTAGTGCTGGAGTTGGATTGAAAGAGCCCAGGTGTGAAATCTGCCCCAGACACCTCCCAACAGTGTGATCTTCGGTAAATCACATAATCTCTTTGAGCCTCTTCCTTACTGCCCTCTAAAGATGAGACAATTATAACAGACACTCAAATGAGAGAGTACATATAAAATGCTTTATATGCTCTACAAATACTAGCTATTATTATTCCTCGGTTTCCTCATTTGGAAAATGAAGGACTTGGAATATCTGGCCATTGAGATTGCTTCTAGCTCTGGACCTTACTTAGGTCATTGGATTCTTCTGATATCCACAACTGAAGCTAAATTAAGTGGGATATCCAGAAGGGACTATGACAGCCTCAAGGGTTAATCTATTGTGAAAGGGTTTATCTATTATTAGCAGCATAAATGGATTTTACAGGGCAAGTTAGGATGAATCTAATAGGATGCTATTAGTGGGGATTAAAGCATGTACCCCAGGTAAATCTTTCCATAAAATAAATTCAAGATCAGAAAAATAATCATCAGGAATATAGGAGAGGGCGTGTGAAGAGATCCTAGGAGAAAAGAGTTATATTGGATTCCAATGAAAATAAAAGGCAGAACAAGGATGCTTTTCAAAGCTGCATTATCAGAAGCTTAATGACTAGGCAGCCTCAGTTTTCACATCTGTAAAATGAGGGAGTGAAGCAAATGACAAACCAATCCATATTTTCTCAAAAAGAAAAAAATCCAAATGAGGTCATAAAGAGTCAGACAAGACTGAAATGAGTGGCTTAGAATCAAAGAGATGAAGATCTTGTGTTATTCTTTCCTGGTCAGGCCAAATCTAGGTTATTGTTTTCCTATCAGGGCACCATGAAGGACACTAGAATATAGAGGTAAATGAGATCTTGAAGATCCTTTCTTTAATCCCATAATTTTAGAGAAGAGGGAACTGAAACCCTGAGGATTAAATGAATCGAGTTCCCAGGGCCAGTTAGTAAAAGAGCTGCATTCCCAAAGGAAGCCATCCTGTCTCTCTTGACCATTCAGTAGCCCTTGACCCTGCTGTTCACCATCTCCTCCATGGTGCTCTCTTCCCTCTTGCTCTCTGTGACATTGCTCCCTCCTGATTTCATTCAGACTTCTAAGAACAGCCCTTCTCTGTCTCTTGTGCTGCAAGTTCAACCATGTCCTAAAGGCCTTTCCCCCATCTCTCTCCATCCAGTGATTGGGGAGACGTGGACACTGCAGAGTCTCAGGGAGCCATGGGTGTGGGCAGGACTTCCAAACGGGTACTTGTCTGGTCAAGTTTGATTAATTTAAGAGAAGCTATTTTGCCCTCTGGCAATGTACCCATGCATACCATACCATGCCACCCATTGCCATACACCCATGGAGGGAGGAAGGAGGGAAGGAGGAAGAAGACAAAGAGAGACAGAAAAACAAGAGACAGAGAAAGAGATCAAGACCAGAGGAGGAAAAAGAGAGATAAAGACAAGAGAGAGAGAAAAATAAGAAACAGAAGACAAGAGAGGGAGAGAGAAAAACAGGAGACAGAGATAAAGACATGAGAAAGGGAGATAAAGACCAGTAGAGATTAAAGGAGGGGGGAGAGGAAGGGAGAGGAAGAGAGAAAGAGAGCGAGAGAGGAAGTGAGAGAGAGAGAGAGAAAGAGAGAGAGAGATCTTAAAAACTGGAAATTCTGAATAAAAGTTTAGAATGCACTGAGGGAACTAGCTCCTCTCTACAGTGTGTTATGAAGGCAGTTAAGGGCTCAGGGATTTCAGTCAGACTTACAAGTGGGAGGTCCTGGGTTCAAATCTGCCCTCAGACACTTCCTAGATGGGTCATCCTGCACAAGGTTCTGAAATCCCACTGTCTAACCTTCATTCTTCTTCTCCCTTGAAATCACTACACTGAATTGATACTAAAATGGAAGGTAAGGGTGTTGAAAACAAAACAAACACAAATAAAAACCAAGATGTTAGGTAAATTACCTCACTCTGCCAACTTTTTAGTCTAACAAAAATGGAATCATTCATGGTTTTGGGAAATATTTTGGGACCCGTTCACCATGCAAAGGACCATGTTCCTCTCCCCTTCCATCAACAGAGCATGGGCAATTCTGTAACATCTGCCCAAGCTGGGTTATATGTGCTAAATATACTTTCAAACTTTTTAATCATCACCAGATGCCTCACCAAAGGCAGGAATTTTCTCACTGAATCTGTCAATGTCTTGTGGAGAAAAAGGTGTTTGAGGTCTAATATTGACGAATTCCCTCATCTGTCATAAGTGGGAACATCCATAAGGGGGAAAGGATTGTATTGGACTTGTCTGGGGTTTCTGGTGCTTGGCTCTTTGTTTGGGTGGAGATGGAGCACAATGCCTGGGTGTGGTGGGGGAAGAGGAAGGGGAGGTAGAGAGAGGTCCAGGAGGAGGAGGGGGTTGGCAGGGGAGGAAGAGGGAGAGGAAGGGGGAAAAAACTGGGCAAGGAGGACAGTGGAGGCTGGGCCATGGGGAGGGAAAAGCTGGGCAAAGAAAGAGAGAAGGTGGGCAAGGCAGAGGCCAGGCACAGCAGAGCAAGTGTGGGTAGGGCACAAGTTAGCCAGTGGGGGGGGGGGTACAGAGAGATGGTATCAAAGGTGGGCTGGGAGGTGAGAGGGGCAAGTTAGGGAGAGGCGCTGAAGAAGTCAGGATGGCAGGATCGAGACAAGGAGTAGTCTCATGGCAGGCCAGCTGGGAAGAAGCTGGGTCAGTTTTTTCAGATTTAACAGAGAGGTTATTGGTAATACTTGGCTTTGTCAAACCATAAAGGTGATATGCCCAGAGCCAAGAGTTAAAATATTCTCTGGAATCCTTGTTGCCAATAATTGGTTTCCGTTCTTTTAGAATTTAAAGTCAAAAGAGCCAAAGTGGGGCAGGTAAAAGACTTCGAAGTCCAAGCTTTGTACAGCCTCTTTGTCTCCTTCCTTGACATTCAATGCTCCTTGGGAAATTCTGGTTCATCTAAATTACTTAGTAATTTACACAATGGCAAAACCTGAGGAACACGACTTGACTTCTTCATAGTAATATTCTCCATAATGGGAGATTATCTGGTCAGAAGCTACTGTTTTTGTTCCCCAAATTTAGAAGAAAAAAAAAACAAACAAAAAACAACCCTAGTCTTTTTCTTTGTTTGGGGCTTCTGTTGTCACTGTTGCTACTCCTGTGGAGAGAAACACCAACTTTGGGGGGAGCGAATTATTAGAGTTATGGCTCCTGCAGCAGCTATGTGTTACTGAGCCTAGGGCCCAGCAGTGAACTGTATAAAATGAAATAATTAAAGAACTCTAAACCATTTCCAATACTCTAATACAAACAAGATGTTACTTAAAGTTTATTTTAAAAGGCAATAAAACTGGACTTTGTTATTAGGGTTAAATAAGAAACCAAAGCAAGGAAATAAGTTTTGAAATGATGGACTACTTAACTGGTGTACCAAATTAATTAATTTTATTTTGTTGTACTTAATTTCATTCAATTTAATTTTATAAATTTTTGTCTTCTTTAATTATGTTTAATTCTATCATTTTATTTTATCTGATTTATTTTATTTATTTTTAAGTTTTCTGCATTTTAACTGTTAGCCAGTAGGTGACAGGTGCACTGGCTTGTGGGATCTTAACAAGAAAGCAGGATCTCCCAGGATTAGAGGCGGTGCTAGGGAGAAAAGCCCCTACTGGGGAAGCCAGGGTGGTGGGTGAGCAGTAGCCTCCTGGCTGTCCCTTCTGTCTTGGAGCCTCAGAAAAGAGGGGAAAAGAGGAGAGTGTAAGTTTTATAATTAATATTCAATGCCTCCAAAGTATGATATTTATAAGGATTTATTAAAACGCAGGGAAAGAGTACTAACTCACCTTTCACCAGGCTGCCTCCAGTGCCAAAGACCCTGTGACCATGCCAAAACTCCCATTTCAATACAGCCCAAGAAAACCAACGATCAATAGGAAAAGGCTTAAGGAATTATGGGTATGATGAAAGAAGGAGTACAAGGTCTTTTCAACTTTATAAGAGATAAATAAGTTACTTTCCTGGTTGCTCCATTTAGCTTGTTATTCTGCCTCTGCCATTAGGACCCCCTAGCCATGTTCACAATAAAGTCTTGCAAGTAAAAAAAAAAAATGAAAGAGAAGACCAGTGAAATCTGCTTTCCCTCA
>NW_025396215.1:0-13396 GCF_016433145.1 Gracilinanus agilis | reverse complement strand
GGGAGGAGACGAGGGACTGCCGGGGGACAATTAGCCTCCGGGGGAGCCCCTCACTGGCAGAGCCCCGGACAGTGAGCGGGAAGTCCGCACTCGGAGGAAAGCCGGGTTGGGGGCTGGGGGAGGGGCAGGGGAAGAAAGGCCTGCGCAGCACTCAGCGTGCACTGAGGGCAGGGAAAGAGGGAGGAAAGTCTCTCAACAAGGGGCGGGGCCAGCACTTGCGCAGCAAAGCTTTTTATTTCCTCCCCCAGCGAGGTCCCGCCCCCCCCTTCCCCATTGGCTCCGCATTTCTCGGAGACCCGCCTTTGACCTGTTTCCCCTGTTATGCCCCGCCCCTTGTCCTGTAGCAAAGAAGAGGAGCGAGAAGCGCTGCAGTACAGTGTAAAGAAAAGCAGAACTCTAAGGGACATTCGTTCTTTATACGGTATTTCATCACGAACTCTCTGAAAACAGCCCCAAGTGTTCATAAGTGTAGTTGCCTTTAGCACTATTACAGCAGGAATTTCAGAGAGATTTCTGCCTTCTCTTTACCATGGGCTCAGCTTCTCGTCTCCCAGTAACTAGAGATGCCCAATATATCTCGGACATAGAATTCCTCCGGATCCGATCTTGATGGAAATGAGGTTCTCTACATGTTTATCAAAGTTTACAAAATGGGCAGATGCTCCAAAATGCTCCCAAAGCCCTGTTGCTTTGGGGCAGTGTTCTGTGATGACCTAATGCAGTTTTGTCAGTGTGGTGCTCCCTTCCCCGTTGGACAGGGTACAGTAAGGACCTCCTGAGCTGTACGCTTTGTTCTGTGTTCTTGATGGTCCTATAGCTAATGACACCTTTCAGAGCGAACATTTCTTGAGCACTTACAGGTTTGCAGGGAAGTTTGTGCCTGTCCTTTCATTTGCTCATTTCAAAAATTATGAGGCGAGAGTTATTATCCCCATTTTATAGATGAAGAAAGTGGAACTCAGGGATTGTAAGTCTTTATCCCAGTCACATTCCTGGCAAACATCTTTAATTAAGCTTTACTGACTCAAATTCCATCCATCTCTTTTCTAAATCACCTCTTTGTCTGAGATAAAATCTTCCAAAGAATCATCAAGTTTCTTTATTAGAAATGTTTGCAGACTTTTTTGGGCCTTTATGGAAAATCAGCTCAAATCACTCAAGACAATTCAATTCAAGGATCACCAAAGTACCAGTAAGGTGACCAACTTCATTAGGCCTTCTCATATACTTCCACGAAAAAGCATACAAATTTTGGACTCCCAGTGCCTGAATCCTTCTCAGAAACACAATGCACAAAGATGTACACCCTCTTCTTGAGTCAGTTTTTCCCCATAGCATTTGATAAAGAATCTGACTCTGGAAGTGAAGACAGGCCAGGAGTGGGTGTGACAACTCTGGGACTTCTTTGCTTAGCAAGAGGGATGTGGTTGTGAGCAGTATATAAAGGACTGAATGGATGCTCCTTGCTCAGAATTCAGGTCACATAATTTTAACAAACATTTGTTTAAAAACTACTAGTGATAGGGGACAAACGAGTGACTGTGAGGGCCAGGAGCTGGGGTTAAACCCACCATCACAGCTGCAGAGAGAGAGACTCGGTTTTACAAAGAGCCAAATCCTTATAAGGGAAAGAGTGAAAGAAAAGAAAAGATAGCTAGAAAGAGAAAGAACAAGCCCATGAATGACTGAGAGAGAGAGCCGAGTGGGTAAAACACACAATGACTGTAGCCAGGTCTTCTGTTTATTATGAGATAAAGAGTTTTATAGAATGAAGAGTACTAAGCATTACATCATGTAAGAGGAGTGACTTTCTCACAGAATATTGTTTATGAAAAGACTTTACCCAAAGCATTTCTAAGGCACTTCTACAAACCCAAGCAATTGAGGAATATTGACAATAACTTGGGGTATACATGAATCAGGGGAAAAAAGTGGGTCATTTGGTCATGACATTACAAAAGCTTTTTTGGTCATCAGAATAATGAACAACTCAAAGACTTGTGAAGTAGCTATTAGGAGATGTTTTTATTTGGGTTACAACTTAGACAACACTCTGGAGCTGCTATTTTGAAGTCTGGGCTTGCCATGAAATCCCAGGCAAACTCATAAGTATGTTTTTTGTGCCTGCTTTTCTTCAGGGGGTCTAATTTGTCTTGGGTTCCTTCACATATCCTTGAGCTAGTGTGAATGAAATCACTCTCCTTGGTGCTAAAAACATGAAGGTATCTCCTTAGAATACAGAGTCTGGTTTTTAGAGGTGTTCTTGCAGAAACCAGAATGATTATTACCCTCACCAAACCAGAGCACAAACTTCAGATCGAGACCTGGGATTTCCTATGTAGGCCATAGGCAAGTGTCCTGTCCTTGAGTACTAGGCAGAGATGAATATTTCTTTTCCATTTCAGCTTCACTCTTTTGTGAAGAATGCCCACTTTAACAACAGTGCTGGTGACAAGGTGTTTTTGGATAACACAGCAAGTTCTGAGGCTCATTATAACATTTCAAAATATTTGTTCTTTCAAAATGAGACTGAAACTCTGCTGAAAGTGGGACAGCTTATCCCCAATGCTCCATATAGTTAAGATTTCACCATTAGTGAGGCCATAGTGTGGGGTTCAATTGAGTCAAAAGTCAGAAAATACTTTATTGATAATTTGGGGCTTCCAATTTTTAAAATACAGCTTAGCTCTTAGGTCATCTACCTAAAGAGCTTATTAAATGTTAAAATCCTTCATACACATTATTTCTTTTTTTAAATTCATAAATAACTATATTTTTATGGAAAACTGGAAAGTTTTATACACTGCTGCCCGTCACCCCTCACTTCCCAGAAGATCTCAGAAATAAATAGCAAGTTGTCACTCCACCAGATGTTCCCACATTATGCAATATTTCATAGGTTGCATTATGGCAAATCATCCATTCAATTGACTTCTGCTCAAGCAATGTGATTCAGTCATTGTGAATTTCCTCCTAATGGACTAGAATAATGGCTTGACTGATCTATTTTATTATATTAACTATATACCTGAATATTCTAAAACAATTTGGTCTTCCAAACTGTACTTACTAAATCCCTATAGGATTTGCTATTTGCTTTCCATTGAAAAATCAACTCTATCACAACCTTCAACTATGTGTACCTTATCTCTTATAAGGTTAAAAATTAAGTGTAGGTATATTTATTCAGTTGGATGCCTTCTTTATGCAATCAAAGTTTTTTAAATGAAAAATTACACTTAGATTTACAGAATATTATTCATGAAATGGATCTTTGATATCCAACAAGCTCCTTTTCCAGATGAAGAATCAGAAGCAGAGGAACATGTTCAGGTAAAGTCATCCTGCTACTGATGAATGGGAATAAAAATTAGATCTCTTGAATTCTGGTCTAATGGACATGCTATTGCATATGCTTATTGATTTATTGGCCATGGAGAAGTCTGATACCTCTTCTAAAAATTAGTTCTTTGCATTTCCCCAAATTATATCATAAATTCTCACAAAGTAATCCACCTTGCCATCTGCTATTATGGCCTAAAAACTGCACTTTCTTCTGTTGTCACTGTTTAGTCTCCCCAGGATGTCTGTGTTGATAACTTTGTCCCTAAATTCAGGAATATCCCAAGGGAAGAAGAGCCCATTTGCTGCTTGGATTGTTCTCCATGCCCAGAGGGGGAGATTTCCAATTGTATTAGTGTGGTTCTGGGGATGGGACAGGATGGATTGAATTGGGCCAGTAAAAAGTTGTTAAACCTTGGGTGGAAAGGCCAACAGAAACTCCAGGCAGAGCCTGGTCTGAGATCACACAGAGACCACTCAATAAATAGAAAACTAGTTTAATTTAAAAGGGAAAGGTTAAAAGGGATTTGGATTACCCTTAGGCTATTTTTTTCCGGGGAAAAGTCCCAAGTATCTAATGTTTCCTCAAGGAGAGTCTTCTCAGAATTGTTGGTCTACATCAGTGATTCCCAAAGTGGGTGCTGCAGGGATCCAGGAGGATGGTGATAGCCACAGGTGCATTTTCTGAGTTCAATAAACAGTTTCATAATTTCAAAGTTCAATGTTTCTAATTTACACCTTTCTTTACTCTATTTTACAAAAAAGGTAGAATTATTAATACATATATCTTTCCTATTAATTGCTATTAAAATAAAAAAAATGAATTTCCAGGGGGCACTAAGTAATATTTTTTTCTGGAAAGGGGGCGGTAAGCCAAAAAAGTTTGGGATCCTATCCTAACTTCCTAGAAAACCCCCAGTCCCTGCTCTTGCTAAACTGTACTAAAACCCCATTACTTGGTATTAAGGTATTGGTTTGTGGTAAACTTGGCAGGGCCTAGAGAAAAATCCCAAGTCCGAATACCCTCAGGTCTCCCACTCACTGACAGCTGCTATTGACAAGATGTTGAGTCAGGCTAGCTTCAGTTCAAAGATCTTTTTCTCAGAAAACACAGGAATTAACACAAAGGACTGGTAAAGGTAATAACGTAGGTTGACAGCAAAAGCCTCCTAGATGCTTGTAATCCACAAATCCCAAAAAGACTAACTGCTTCTGAGTTTTTTCACTCAACCCTCTTTTCCAACATTCCAGAATTCTTTCCCTGTTGATCTCATGCCTCCATCTTCTGTAAACCTACTCAAATTTACTCTAACCCTCTCTTTCTTATAACAGAATCAAAAGAGTAAGTATTTGAAATGGCTTCCTTTAACAAACCAGGTGACTTGGGGTCACACTGAATTTAGTATGAGAGTTAGGATCTTGGCACAGGTCCTCTGAGTCTTTTTCCAGTTAAAGGCTTTTGTTGTTTGTCCTTCGTTTTTGAAGGTTTTGAAGACCTCACTGGGTGATGTCTAGAATTGTGCATGAATTAGATTTAAATGAGGTAGTGTTGAACAAAGACTTTAGTCTCACTCTTTTCTCCAGTCACTGAAGTCCAGTGGCAAGACAAAAAGTCAGCATGACTGGTAAAGGCTTAGAACTCAGTAGATAACCTCTGCATCTTTGATGTCTGACCAAGCTCTATCCACTCCATTTCTTCTGCAATGGCCACTTTCATGAACATTGGAACAAATTGTTATCATCCACTCATTCCACAGGGGCACAGGGCAAGTGTTCAGAAGTATGTTGTAGATACCCCTATAAACCAGAAATCTGGGAGCTATTTATTCCCATTTTACAGAAACGTTAGATAGAGGTTAAGTGACCTACTCAAGGTGACATAAGCTAGTAAGTGTCTGAGGTTGGATTTAATGTTCAGGTCCTCCTGACTCTAGATAAGTACTCTATTCAGGGCAAAACCTAGCCAGACAGAGTGGACAGAGTCATAATAGGCATGGAGTTAATGGTTTAAGAAATGATTATGGCAGCCTTCTTTTACTTGTGTGGTCAAGTATAATGTAAAGTTGTGTGTAGAAGGGGATTATGATCTGATGTGGGAGAGGTTCAGTATTTAATATCTCTGTTCATAATTCTGGATTTCATCAAACAGGTGATCATACTAGAATCCCTGATGAAAGACATTTGCCATTAAATTCCCCTCATGTGCCACTACTTGTTCAAATAAATATAGACTATGAAATGCAGAAAAGGTCTTAGAAGTCATTTAACTAGAGAATAACAAAGAAGTTTCTAAATGCCCAAATATAGCCTCAAAGCCAAGCAGATTCCTAGTGACAGGAATTCATAATAAAGAGAATGATATGGTCCAGATCAGCATCTCTTGGCTTGCTTTCAAGTGCAAGCCAATCAGATAGAAACACAGAAATTTCTATTTTTAAATATAAGAGGAAGGTTTATGACTCAGTGTCAGAAACAGGTTAACATAGTATACACTTAATAAATGCTTCTTTATTCATTGCTTGATAAGGAAGATTTCATTTAAAGCCTGGGAGAAATGTAAAGCTTGGCCCTCTCTTCAACTGGCTGTAGTAGCTAAAAGCCTGTGCCTATGAACAAAGAGTCTTGCCCTAATAAGCATTCTAGCCACTGAACCCCAACAATTGAGGGCTAGATGGGCAGCACATAGGCCTGAAGAGATGAATTGTAGAATTTGATAGCAGAGAAAATCCCGGTGGGGATGCCCAGAATGGAAAGTGGAGCAATACTCAGTACAGATAATAGTCAGAAATCATCATGAAATCACATGTGTCTTTATGGCAAGTCAGTCAATTGCTCCTCCCATCACATAACTCCTTCTCTACTAAGGACAAATGTCTACTCTTAACTCTGTTATCCTCTGAGGCATCTTTTGGAAAGGAAGAAAAAGAAAAAGACTGAATTTGTGGTCTGATTGCATTTTATAGATCAACACAAAACAGAGGTCCAAATAGTTCAAAACAACCAACTCATCAACAATAACTGTAACCCATCTTCCATGAAGTACCAATGGACATTTCCATACTCTTCCTCTAAACTATCAGTCAAATGTGCTAAAAGCTCAACACCTGGCAACAGGGAATCCTTTAATAGTAAAACAGCTTCATTTTACAGTTTGAAAAGTTGAAGTAATTAAGACCACATCAGTGTCAAGCTAAGACTGGAAACCACAGATGGGATGAGATAACTTGGATTTGGATCTTATTTCTTCAGTCTTACTTGCATGACTTGGGTTATGTAAGGATGGGATTTGTGCAAGGGGGATGGGCCAAAAAGGAGTCAAAGAAGGAATGGCTGACAGTTCATGACAGTTGGGGACAGTTGGGACCAGAGGGAATTCTGGGTAATTCTCCAAAGGAGGAGGAGGAAGAGGGTTCCGGTGGAGGACATCTCAGTTCTGATCCAGTCCTGAGGGCTTCCTGAAGATCTTTCTTTGGACACTGAAACCCTGATTTCCTGGTCAAAGATTCCTTCGCATCTCACCCAGCAAGACTTCAATCATTGAGTCAGCTAAGACAAAGGGAGCCTTAATTCTCACAATGAGAAACACTGGAGAACACTGGAATGAATGGAACATCCGTCAAAATGATAAATTACATCTACCTAAAACCATTAGCAAAGATTATCTGCCAAGAGGATGAACTAGAAGCCTTCCTAGGAAAGACCAAGGATGCCCATCATCACCACTACTATTCAATATTGTACTAGAAATGCTAGTTGTAGAAACAAGAAGAAACTGAAAGAATCGACATAGGCAATGAGAAATAAAACTATCACTCTTCCCAAATGATATGATAGTATGTACATAGAATCCTAGAGAATCAACCAAAAAACTAATCAAAATAATGAACAATTTTAGCAAAGTTGCTGGATATAAAACCACATAAATCATCCCCATTTCTCTATATTACCAATAAAGTCCAACAGCAAATATAGAAAGAGAAATACCATTTAGGATAACTGTAGACATCATAAAATGCCTGTGAGTTCATGCCTGCCAAGACCAACCCAGGAACCATCTGATCCCAACACAAAACATTTTCCCCAGAAGTAAAGTCTGATAAAAAAAATTGGAAAAACATTCATTGCTCATGGATAGCCTGAGTTAATATGATAAAAAAGACAAATATACCTAAATTAATATACTTATTTAGTGATATACAAATCAAGCTATGTAAAATAGATAACTTTGACTACATTAAATTAAAAAAGTTTTTTTTCCACAAACAAAACTAATGCTACTGAAATTAGAAAACAATTGAGAAAAAATTTATATTAAGTATTCTTGACAAAGGCCTCATTTCTCTAAGATATAGAGAAATGAGCCAATTTTATAACAATACAAAGCATTCCTCATTTAACAAGTGGTCAAAAGATATGTGGAGGCAATTTTCAGCTGAAGGAATTAAAACTATCTTTAGTCATATGGAAAAATGTTCCAATTCAGTATTAATTAGAAAATGCAAATCAAAATGACTCTGAGGTTCTACCTCACACTTATCAAACTGCTTAATATATAGAAAAGGAAAATGATAACTGTTGGAGAGGATGGGGAAAATTTATGACAATAATACATTCCTTGTAGAACTGTGAACTGATCCCACCATTCTGGAGAGCAATTTGGAACTTTGCCCTAAGAGCTATCCAAATGTGGGTCCAACCTTGGACCCAAAAATACCTACTACTGGGTCTCATTCCAAAAGAAATCAATGATCAGGGAAAAAACATATTTGTAGAAAAATACTTCTAGTAAATATTTTCATGGGAACAAAGCAATGGAAACTGAAGGCAATCCATCAAATGGGGAATGGCTGAAAAAGTCATGATATGTGATTGCAATGGAATACTATTATGCCTAAGAAATGAGAAACATGATGATCACAGAAAAACCTGGAAAGCCTTATATGAAGAGATGGGAAGTGAAATGAGCAGAACCAGGAGAAGGTTGTACACAGGAAGAGGATTAATATATGAGGATCAAGTGTTTATCACTTAACTATTACCAGCAATGCTAGGAACCAGGATCATTCCAAAGTACTCGTGATGAAAAAGGACGTCCTCTCCTATGGAAGGAACAAATTCTGAATGTAGATGAAAGGAGGCCATTCTTCACTTTCTTTATCCACCAATTTTTCTCCACTGTGAGAAATGTTTGTCTTTTAAACAACATGATTACCATGGAAATATGTAGTATATAATAACACCTATCCATCTTTATCCAATTTCCTTCCATCTTGGGGGAGAAGGCTAGGATGGAGGAGGAAAACATGGATCCCAAAACATGAGGACAGGATTATTTTTTTATTATTATTTTATTTTTAATTCATTTATTTAGAACATTTTCCCATGCTTACCTGATTCATGATCTTTCCCACCCCTCATCTTTCTCTCCTCTTGGAGCTGACAAGCAAATTCACTGAGTGACAGATGTATCTCTGAAGAACAGGATGAGTCAAAAACTGCACTAATATGTAATCTGGAGAAAAATAAAAAACTGAAAAAAATGCACAAAGGTCTCTCAGTGTCTAGTGATTTAAAGAACTGATCTTCTCAGCTGTCACAGCCTTTGTAAGGATTACAACAGAATTGCATTCTTGGCTGCAGTTAGACTCTTTTTCTTATTTTAGTGGGCCTTAGCAAATTGAATCTACATTTGGAGATCCGTGTACATGTGTTTGTTCACTGATTGACTCACAGAATTGATTCTTTTCCCCTAATGTCACAACTTGAGATTTTAGAATGTATTGTGATAGAACCAGGAAAAACTTTCAGAGCCTGAGATAGAATCCTCCTTCTGTTCCTCACTAACAATGGGGTCTGTGGGCAGATAAGAGAAGTAGTGCTGGAGTTGGATTGAAAGAGCCCAGGTGTGAAATCTGCCCCAGACACCTCCCAACAGTGTGATCTTCGGTAAATCACATAATCTCTTTGAGCCTCTTCCTTACTGCCCTCTAAAGATGAGACAATTATAACAGACACTCAAATGAGAGAGTACATATAAAATGCTTTATATGCTCTACAAATACTAGCTATTATTATTCCTCGGTTTCCTCATTTGGAAAATGAAGGACTTGGAATATCTGGCCATTGAGATTGCTTCTAGCTCTGGACCTTACTTAGGTCATTGGATTCTTCTGATATCCACAACTGAAGCTAAATTAAGTGGGATATCCAGAAGGGACTATGACAGCCTCAAGGGTTAATCTATTGTGAAAGGGTTTATCTATTATTAGCAGCATAAATGGATTTTACAGGGCAAGTTAGGATGAATCTAATAGGATGCTATTAGTGGGGATTAAAGCATGTACCCCAGGTAAATCTTTCCATAAAATAAATTCAAGATCAGAAAAATAATCATCAGGAATATAGGAGAGGGCGTGTGAAGAGATCCTAGGAGAAAAGAGTTATATTGGATTCCAATGAAAATAAAAGGCAGAACAAGGATGCTTTTCAAAGCTGCATTATCAGAAGCTTAATGACTAGGCAGCCTCAGTTTTCACATCTGTAAAATGAGGGAGTGAAGCAAATGACAAACCAATCCATATTTTCTCAAAAAGAAAAAAATCCAAATGAGGTCATAAAGAGTCAGACAAGACTGAAATGAGTGGCTTAGAATCAAAGAGATGAAGATCTTGTGTTATTCTTTCCTGGTCAGGCCAAATCTAGGTTATTGTTTTCCTATCAGGGCACCATGAAGGACACTAGAATATAGAGGTAAATGAGATCTTGAAGATCCTTTCTTTAATCCCATAATTTTAGAGAAGAGGGAACTGAAACCCTGAGGATTAAATGAATCGAGTTCCCAGGGCCAGTTAGTAAAAGAGCTGCATTCCCAAAGGAAGCCATCCTGTCTCTCTTGACCATTCAGTAGCCCTTGACCCTGCTGTTCACCATCTCCTCCATGGTGCTCTCTTCCCTCTTGCTCTCTGTGACATTGCTCCCTCCTGATTTCATTCAGACTTCTAAGAACAGCCCTTCTCTGTCTCTTGTGCTGCAAGTTCAACCATGTCCTAAAGGCCTTTCCCCCATCTCTCTCCATCCAGTGATTGGGGAGACGTGGACACTGCAGAGTCTCAGGGAGCCATGGGTGTGGGCAGGACTTCCAAACGGGTACTTGTCTGGTCAAGTTTGATTAATTTAAGAGAAGCTATTTTGCCCTCTGGCAATGTACCCATGCATACCATACCATGCCACCCATTGCCATACACCCATGGAGGGAGGAAGGAGGGAAGGAGGAAGAAGACAAAGAGAGACAGAAAAACAAGAGACAGAGAAAGAGATCAAGACCAGAGGAGGAAAAAGAGAGATAAAGACAAGAGAGAGAGAAAAATAAGAAACAGAAGACAAGAGAGGGAGAGAGAAAAACAGGAGACAGAGATAAAGACATGAGAAAGGGAGATAAAGACCAGTAGAGATTAAAGGAGGGGGGAGAGGAAGGGAGAGGAAGAGAGAAAGAGAGCGAGAGAGGAAGTGAGAGAGAGAGAGAGAAAGAGAGAGAGAGATCTTAAAAACTGGAAATTCTGAATAAAAGTTTAGAATGCACTGAGGGAACTAGCTCCTCTCTACAGTGTGTTATGAAGGCAGTTAAGGGCTCAGGGATTTCAGTCAGACTTACAAGTGGGAGGTCCTGGGTTCAAATCTGCCCTCAGACACTTCCTAGATGGGTCATCCTGCACAAGGTTCTGAAATCCCACTGTCTAACCTTCATTCTTCTTCTCCCTTGAAATCACTACACTGAATTGATACTAAAATGGAAGGTAAGGGTGTTGAAAACAAAACAAACACAAATAAAAACCAAGATGTTAGGTAAATTACCTCACTCTGCCAACTTTTTAGTCTAACAAAAATGGAATCATTCATGGTTTTGGGAAATATTTTGGGACCCGTTCACCATGCAAAGGACCATGTTCCTCTCCCCTTCCATCAACAGAGCATGGGCAATTCTGTAACATCTGCCCAAGCTGGGTTATATGTGCTAAATATACTTTCAAACTTTTTAATCATCACCAGATGCCTCACCAAAGGCAGGAATTTTCTCACTGAATCTGTCAATGTCTTGTGGAGAAAAAGGTGTTTGAGGTCTAATATTGACGAATTCCCTCATCTGTCATAAGTGGGAACATCCATAAGGGGGAAAGGATTGTATTGGACTTGTCTGGGGTTTCTGGTGCTTGGCTCTTTGTTTGGGTGGAGATGGAGCACAATGCCTGGGTGTGGTGGGGGAAGAGGAAGGGGAGGTAGAGAGAGGTCCAGGAGGAGGAGGGGGTTGGCAGGGGAGGAAGAGGGAGAGGAAGGGGGAAAAAACTGGGCAAGGAGGACAGTGGAGGCTGGGCCATGGGGAGGGAAAAGCTGGGCAAAGAAAGAGAGAAGGTGGGCAAGGCAGAGGCCAGGCACAGCAGAGCAAGTGTGGGTAGGGCACAAGTTAGCCAGTGGGGGGGGGGGTACAGAGAGATGGTATCAAAGGTGGGCTGGGAGGTGAGAGGGGCAAGTTAGGGAGAGGCACTGAAGAAGTCAGGATGGCAGGATCGAGACAAGGAGTAGTCTCATGGCAGGCCAGCTGGGAAGAAGCTGGGTCAGTTTTTTCAGATTTAACAGAGAGGTTATTGGTAATACTTGGCTTTGTCAAACCATAAAGGTGATATGCCCAGAGCCAAGAGTTAAAATATTCTCTGGAATCCTTGTTGCCAATAATTGGTTTCCGTTCTTTTAGAATTTAAAGTCAAAAGAGCCAAAGTGGGGCAGGTAAAAGACTTCGAAGTCCAAGCTTTGTACAGCCTCTTTGTCTCCTTCCTTGACATTCAATGCTCCTTGGGAAATTCTGGTTCATCTAAATTACTTAGTAATTTACACAATGGCAAAACCTGAGGAACACGACTTGACTTCTTCATAGTAATATTCTCCATAATGGGAGATTATCTGGTCAGAAGCTACTGTTTTTGTTCCCCAAATTTAGAAGAAAAAAAAAACAAACAAAAAACAACCCTAGTCTTTTTCTTTGTTTGGGGCTTCTGTTGTCACTGTTGCTACTCCTGTGGAGAGAAACACCAACTTTGGGGGGAGCGAATTATTAGAGTTATGGCTCCTGCAGCAGCTATGTGTTACTGAGCCTAGGGCCCAGCAGTGAACTGTATAAAATGAAATAATTAAAGAACTCTAAACCATTTCCAATACTCTAATACAAACAAGATGTTACTTAAAGTTTATTTTAAAAGGCAATAAAACTGGACTTTGTTATTAGGGTTAAATAAGAAACCAAAGCAAGGAAATAAGTTTTGAAATGATGGACTACTTAACTGGTGTACCAAATTAATTAATTTTATTTTGTTGTACTTAATTTCATTCAATTTAATTTTATAAATTTTTGTCTTCTTTAATTATGTTTAATTCTATCATTTTATTTTATCTGATTTATTTTATTTATTTTTAAGTTTTCTGCATTTTAACTGTTAGCCAGTAGGTGACAGGTGCACTGGCTTGTGGGATCTTAACAAGAAAGCAGGATCTCCCAGGATTAGAGGCGGTGCTAGGGAGAAAAGCCCCTACTGGGGAAGCCAGGGTGGTGGGTGAGCAGTAGCCTCCTGGCTGTCCCTTCTGTCTTGGAGCCTCAGAAAAGAGGGGAAAAGAGGAGAGTGTAAGTTTTATAATTAATATTCAATGCCTCCAAAGTATGATATTTATAAGGATTTATTAAAACGCAGGGAAAGAGTACTAACTCACCTTTCACCAGGCTGCCTCCAGTGCCAAAGACCCTGTGACCATGCCAAAACTCCCATTTCAATACAGCCCAAGAAAACCAACGATCAATAGGAAAAGGCTTAAGGAATTATGGGTATGATGAAAGAAGGAGTACAAGGTCTTTTCAACTTTATAAGAGATAAATAAGTTACTTTCCTGGTTGCTCCATTTAGCTTGTTATTCTGCCTCTGCCATTAGGACCCCCTAGCCATGTTCACAATAAAGTCTTGCAAGTAAAAAAAAAAAAATGAAAGAGAAGACCAGTGAAATCTGCTTTCCCTCA
>NW_025396214.1:0-5647 GCF_016433145.1 Gracilinanus agilis | reverse complement strand
GGCTGTTCAGCCCTATCTGCCTCTTCCTGACCCCTTTGGGGCTTTCTAGGCAGAGAGGCTGGGTGGCTTTGCCCTCTCCTCCTGCAGCCCATTGGACAGGGGAGGAAACTGAGGCAAGCAGGCTAAAGTCCAGGGTGTCTCAGGGGGAGAACTCAGGACTCCCTGACTCCAGTCCCTGAGCTCTAGCAGACACCAAGTGCTTAAGACCCTGGAAGGCTTTGTGGAAGGCTGATTGGAGAAACAGGGTCAGGATAGGGCCTGTTATCTGGATTCCCTACATGACCAATCCAGGCTGAGGCAGTCTTTGGTCCTGGTCACCTGAGCCCTGAAAAGCTCTGGTACCAGAAGGCTGATTAATCCAAAAACAACTTGACCCCTCCAGGAGGCTACTGGAAGTCATTTAGAGAAATAGAGTCTATAATAGATATTTTATCTGGATCCCATTACAAAATCATCGGCAAGTAAAACTGTGTGTATGATTTTTTCTGCACTGCATGTCAGGATGCAGACAGAATGGGTTATCTAAGGTAAAAATCTGAGACTCCTCTTTTGACTCCTTTTCAGATCCCCACCTTTTCTCAATATTCTTTTTGGAAAGCTCTGAGTCCTCAGCAGACCAGCAGCTACTGAGTTAACCATTTCTCTCCTTGATAATTAAGAAGCCTGAACTCCCAAAAATATATTACTTAGACAATCAAGGCCGTCCTGTTCTGAGTCCCGGATCCCGAACCCCTGGCTGTCGCTTTCACTACCGCCCTGCTCTGACTTGCTGCAATCTTCGGAAAATTCTGATGCTGCTGCAGATGGATTTGGTATTGTTTCCCCCCCACACACACACACACTCACACTCTCTTGGTAATGACCTGCATTTTAGCCCTCCACATGTTTCTCTAAAGACCTAGTTTAGGCACCCCCCCACCCCCACAGGCTCTAAACGTGGGATTTCCTACAAAACTGACCTAAGCTTTTCTCTAGCCCCCGAGCCCAGGATTCCACATGGGCGTGCTAGTATTTATGCTTCAAACAGGAAGTAAAATGACAAACTTTTTTTGCAATTATTAAACTCAAACTCAGGGGAAGAGATTCACCCCCATACCTGCTCAGAACTTTGAACTGAGAGCAAAGACTGATTATAAAAAAAAACCAAAAAACCTTTCAGAACTGAATGACTTTTTTAAAGAGACTGTATCTTACTGCACTTTGCTAATTAGTTTTGTAAATTAATCTTGTTTATTTCCTTGATTTTTCTGTTGCACTGAATCATTTTAAGTTAATGAAGTTTGTGGCTGCTAGATTAATTCTGTTTATGATTTTATTGTAACTCCCAAATGAGAAAAATCTATTAGAACTGGTAAGAGGTTTTGACCAGCTTGTTACTCTGGTATTCACATTATATTTCCTACACATTTTTAATGTTGTAAATTGCCTTATGTATACTGGATTTATAGAGCCTATGTCTTTTAAAATTTATTCTGTCTTGGTAATTATATAGAACCTCAGAAGTTTCCATGCTTTGAGAATTAACTTGTAATTTTACAAGAGATCTTTTTAACTTTTACTTTAAATCCTTAAGAATTGTTGTCTTAAAGGATAAAGCTTTTATATATTTTATTATAAGAGACATTATTGCCTTAAATGGGTAGAAGCATTTCCTACCGAGGATTTTTTTTTTAAAACAGGAAGCCAAGGAGCTCCTGCATATTCTTAATCTGAGGATGATTTAGACCAGAAGGTTTCTTTTTTTAAATATCAGATTTTGCTATGGAAGCAATAACGGAATTTGTTAAGAAACTCTTAGCCAAGGTTTACAAGTTGTAACAAGTATATGATTTTAAACATCATTGTTTATTGTTTTAAAATGTGCTATTGGAAATAATGGTACTCTATTTGAATGTGCATTGTGAATCTGCTATTTGTAAGATCCATTTACACTCACAGAATGAAAATCTCATTTTTGGGTAATATAAGCCTTCTAGTTCTAAGCTATATATATATTTTTTTGATTTTTTAAAACATTTTTTTTTATGAGAGCAATTAATTTTTCCTTTTTTTCTCATCTTGTACTGGAAGTACATATATAATCATTATTTATCCTTTTTCTGATTCTACAGCAATATAAGCTTAATGCAAATACCTGAGCCTATAGGACTGTGATTTAAATACCTCTCGGATTCCAGAAGGGAACATAAAGCCGTTAATTAGTGCTAAAAAAGCACATGGTCACTCGACTAAAAAAATCTGCATGGATTGCAGGAGTTCTGTGCCAATATTTTAGGGCATGGAAATTGGGGTTTGAGTCCTGGAGTCCCAGTCTTTTCTAAAACTTTAGAGGACGTGGGTCTCCTCGGCTTAAGTTCCTAAGCCAGCACCTAAGATTGGTTATTTATTTGGCTCACTTCCTTGAAAAGCTGATGGTATATCAGATCGGAGACATTTCCCTTAAGTCCTGGCCCTGAATAGGTTATAGCAAACTGCTTAAATCACTTTCATTGGGCCTTGATTCAAAGACCTGTTTATTTCCCCTATTTTTTGCACATTTTACATTTCATTCACAAAGTTAATTTTTTCTCCTTTTTTTGAATTTTATTCTTTTTATTTTATTTTTATTATTTCTTTTGCCAATTGATTTCATGCACCCTCGTGACTCACTTAGCCATGCATCCTTGGCTGACTTTTTCAGGGGAGTAATGTGTTATTTAAAATTTTCCTCAGGGGTGTGTGTGTTAAGTTTTTATAATCATAATGTCTGAATTATAATCTATATTGCAAGTCAATTTTTACTCCTTTAGAAGTAACCTCAGGAGGGTAATGTTAATTCTCAGAAGAAATTGTATGTTTTATAATCTATAATGTAAAGTTTAAATTCTTTGAGAATAATTTCAGGATAAGGATTTTGCCATCTCCCCAGAATCCAGACGACGAACCTGTTTCATGAAGGCACCAAAAGATGCCTGAAGAGCCTTCACTGGATCATGAAGACCCAAATTTGAACTTTGGGGCACAGTTGATCTGAACTATGGGGGTTGATCAAATTGGATGCATTTATTTTGAATGGACAGTTTATGCCAGAAAGGGGGACTGCCCCCTTAATGGTTTTTTGTCAATGTACCGATCATTGGTTTTGTTCTTTCTCCCTTTTATCTCTAAATTATTGTAAACTCTAATTTGATTATATTTTCCTGATCCATTGGGGAGATTTATCTCCCAAAGGATCATAGGGGGTAATGTGTTAGTTAAATTCACCTAGGGTTCTATCTGGAAGAATTGAACCTCAATATAGTGTGGGGGACCTTAAAACTACATTTCCTGGGGTCCAATGGGTTTCCTGTTTTTGGATTATGTGTTCAAGGTGAGGGACTGTTTTAAATAGGGGGAAGTGACTTTGAACTTCCTCTTGAGCTACCTGAGCGCGTAAAGGTACGAAAGGTAAAAATGGCTAAGGCAGGATTTTGAATACTTACAGGCGCGTGGTCTAATGATTTTATCTCTATCAGCATGGCTTTTATTAAAATACTATTCTCCCTTCTAATCTTGGCCCTCATCATTTTTAATCATAACAGTATCTTGTGAAGAAAAGTGTTTGAGGTCTAATATTCACCAATCCCCTCATCTGTCATAAGTGGGAACATCCATGAGGGGGGAAAAGGACTGTATTGGACTGGTCTGGAGTCCCTGGTGCTTCGGTCTTTGGGTGGAAAAGGAACACAATGCCTGGGTGTGTTGGGGAAGAGGAAGGAGAGATAGTGAGAGAGGTCCAGGGGAGGAGGGGTTCGGCAGGGGAGGAAGAGGGAGAGGAAGTGGGAAAATCAGGGCAAGGAGAAGACAAGGGGAGACTGGGCAGTCAAGACAGAAAAGCTGGGCAAGGAAAGAGAGAAGGTGGGCAGGGCACAAGTTAGCCAGTGAGGTGGGACAGAGAGATGGTATCAAAGGTGGGCTGGGAGGTGAGGGGCATGTTAGGGGGAGGTGCCAAAGAAGTCAGGATGGCCTGGATCAACTCAAGGAGTAGTTTCATGGTAGGTGAGCTGGGAAGAAGCAGGGGGTCAGATTTAACCAAGTCATTATTAGTAATATTTGGCTTGGTCAAACCATTATGGTGATATGCCCAGAGCCACAAGTTGGAATATTCTTTGGAATATTCATTGCAGCCAATAATTGGTTTCAAATCTTTTAGAATTTAAAGTCAAAAGAGCCAAAGTGGGATCAGGTAAGACTTCAATGTCCAGGCTTTGCATAGCCTTTTTGTCTCCTTCCTAGACATCTGATGCTCCTTGGGAAATTCACTTAGGAATTTACACAATGGCAAACCCTGAGGAACACGACTTGACTTCTTCTTGGTAATATTCCCCATAATGGGAAATTATTAGCTGATTATCTGGTCAAAAGCCACTCTTTTTGTCCCTCAAATTTAGAAAAATGCCTAGTATTTCTTTCCTATTTGTTTGGGGCTCCTGTTATCACTGCTGCTGCTCTGTGGAGAGAAACCCCAACTTTGAGGGGAGCGAGTTATTAGAGTTATGGCCCCTGCAGCAGCTATGTGTTACTGAGCCTAGGGCCCAGCAGTGAACTGTACAAAATCAAATAAAGAACTCCAAATCATTTCCAATATTCTAATATAAACTGAAGATGTTACTTACTTTAAGTTTATTTTAAAAGTCAATAAAACTAGACTTTGTTATTAGGGTTAAATAAGAAACCAAAGCAAGGAAACAAGTTTTGAAATGATGGACTACTTAATTGGTGTACCAAATTAATTAATTTTGTTCATTAATATTTTATTAATTTTCTTGAACTTAATTTCATTCAATTTTCTTTAATTTTGAAATTTTTTTCTTTAATTATGTTTCATTTCATCATTCTATTTTATCTTTTTTATTTTTAAATTGCCTGCATTTTTACTGTTAGCCAGTAGGTGGCAGGTGCACTGACTTGTGGGATCTTAACAAGAAAGCAGGATCTCCCAGGATTAGAGGCAGTGCTAGGAAGAAAAGCCCCTACTGGGGAAGCCAGGGTGGTGGGTGAGCAGTAGCCTCTTGGCTGCCCCTTGTGTCTTGAGGCCTCAGAAAGGAGGGGAAAAGAGGAGAGATATACAAGTTACTTTCCTGGTTGCTCCATTTAGCTTGTTATTCTGCCTCTGCCATTAGGGCTCCCTAGCCATGTTCACAATAAAGTCTTACAAGCAAAAAAAAAAAATGAAAGAGAAGACAGTGAAATCTGCTCTTCCCTCAGTTTATCGAACTTTTTCTCCTCCCACTAACCCTCACACATCAAGTCTTAGGAGCCAACTGTGGCTTTCTATTTTGTCTGGGCCTCCCAGAGGGGCACTCCAGGGGATATCTGCCGTGATCCGCGTCTCCCGATTTCTTGACTATTGCTTTTTCCTGCTGCCATTCTATCCTAGTGACCAAATCCACTCCATGATTTCCTTCACATAATCAGAATCTAACAACTCAATCCATAATCATTTTTAAAAAAGCAAGGTTTTGGCCACATTAGAAAAGAGTAAATTGAAGGTGTTTATTCATATATATATATATAAAGCTGCTGGGGAGGGGGATTTCTCAACTTTCATAAGGAGAAATGAGTATCTCCCTTCTGAAGGCCACTGAACTTTTGCTAATTTTCTATAGGAAGTTGCCCATCAAAGATT
>NW_025396213.1:0-1989 GCF_016433145.1 Gracilinanus agilis | reverse complement strand
GGCTGTTCAGCCCTATCTGCCTCTTCCTGACCCCTTTGGGGCTTTCTGGGCAGAGAGGCAGGGTGGCTTTGCCCTCTCCTCTTGCAGGAAACTGAGGCAAGCAGGCTAAAGTCCAGGGTGTCTCAAGGAGAGAACTCAGGACTCCCTGACTCCAGTCCCTGAGCTCTAGCAGACACCAAGTGCTAAAGACCCTGGAAGGCTTTGTGGAAGGCTGATTGGAGAAACAGGGTCAGGATAGGGCCTGTTATCTGGATTCCCTACATGACCAATCCAGGCTGAGGCAGTCTTTGGTCCTGGTCACCTGAGCCCTGAAAAGCTCTGGTACCAGAAGGCTGATTAATCCAAAAACAACTTGACCCCTCCAGGAGGCTATTGGAAGTCATTTAGAGAAATAGAGTCTATAATAGATATTTTATCTGGATCCCATTACAAAATCATCGGCAAGTAAAACTGTGTGTTCTGCACTGCATGTCAGGATGCAGACAGAATGGGTTATCTAAGGTAAAAATCTGAGACTCCTCTTTTGGCTCCTTTTCAGATCCCCACCTTTTCTCAATATTCTTTTTGGAAAGCTCTGAGTCCTCAGCAGACCAGCAGCTACTGAGTTAACCATTTCTCTCCTTGATAATTAAGAAGCCTGAACTCCCAAAAATATATTACTTAGACAATCAAGGCCGGAGACAGACAAAGCTAGAGAAGACTTTATCTGACCAGGTGCAATCCTGTAAGTCAAGAGGACAGGACTCAATTAGTAAAAATCTCTATGAAAATATATTTCTGCTCCCAGAATTAACCTCCTACTAATTGGTGGTTGGAATGTGGCCTTTGACCCTGGACCTCTCTCTCTACTTTTTAGACTTTAATGGGTTTTTGTATAATTTGTAACCCCTTCACGGCTGTGATTCTTTCTCTGTGCTCTTTGTGTGAAACCAGTATATGTTAAACTCCAGACTCCATGGAATTGGAGCAGTTATGAGCTAAGCATTTAGTCTGGCTGTTCTCATTCCATCCGACCACTAAACGCCACTCAGGCCCCCAGAAATATAGAGCTGGATCTCTATAGGGCTTCTCTCCTTGGACGATTCTTCCTATTCTGGCCTCGGGCCTGGGGCTGCTGCTCTGAATTTCTCCCTGCTGTCTCTGGGGGCTCAGGAGGAGACAATACACAGGCCTGGGCTGGGCCCTTCCCTGGACTCCAGACTCCCCAGCCAGGCTTTGGGCCTGCCAAGGCTGATTTGAGAGCCTAAAGGGAGGCCTCCAGGGAGGGGCCTGAGCCTGTCCTCAGGGGAGGCAGCAGGGAGGGTCTAGCACCTCTGGGGGTCCTCCTAGGCCTGCCAGTCCCCAGGAGCCCAGGAGGAGCTCATTCCTGCAGGCACCCCAGGCTGAGCCCCCAGAACAGAGAGCCGCCCAGGCAGGCCCCGGGAACAGGACGTTCTTCAAAACGAGGGAGACGATGCTCTGGTGGCCCCGCGCAGAGGCAGCCTCCGAGCCTGGGAACAAGGCGGGGCTGGGGGGAGCCTGTGACTGCGCATGTCCGCGGAACGGAAGAACTTGGGCTTCTCTCCAGCCTCAGGGAAGGGGACCGGAGCGAGCAGGGACGGGCTCCCCAGGGACCCGCCGGAGCCTGGGCTGGGGGCGGGGAGAGGCCTCGGTGCAAGAAGAGAAGCCCAGAAACCCCGGGAGGCTCCTCCCGGCGGAACCGGCTCTCCCGGCTCCCTCCCGGCGCTCCGTGGGGCCTGGGGGGTCTCGGGGTCCCTCGCGGCCTGCGGCCACGCTGGGCACTTCNCTGCGGCCACGCTGGGCACTTCCGGAAGCCGAGTTCCCCCCGGGAGGAAGCGAGGCCGGCATGGCCGCATCTGGTCACGGGGATTCTGCCGCGGCCGGGAACAGGGGCCAGAAGGCAGGTCTTGGGAAGAGGCCGAGGGGGGCCGTTACTCACCCTGGGAGGAGACGAGGGACTGCCGGGGGACAATTAGCCTCCGGGGGAGC
>NW_025396212.1:0-1989 GCF_016433145.1 Gracilinanus agilis | reverse complement strand
GGCTGTTCAGCCCTATCTGCCTCTTCCTGACCCCTTTGGGGCTTTCTGGGCAGAGAGGCAGGGTGGCTTTGCCCTCTCCTCTTGCAGGAAACTGAGGCAAGCAGGCTAAAGTCCAGGGTGTCTCAAGGAGAGAACTCAGGACTCCCTGACTCCAGTCCCTGAGCTCTAGCAGACACCAAGTGCTAAAGACCCTGGAAGGCTTTGTGGAAGGCTGATTGGAGAAACAGGGTCAGGATAGGGCCTGTTATCTGGATTCCCTACATGACCAATCCAGGCTGAGGCAGTCTTTGGTCCTGGTCACCTGAGCCCTGAAAAGCTCTGGTACCAGAAGGCTGATTAATCCAAAAACAACTTGACCCCTCCAGGAGGCTATTGGAAGTCATTTAGAGAAATAGAGTCTATAATAGATATTTTATCTGGATCCCATTACAAAATCATCGGCAAGTAAAACTGTGTGTTCTGCACTGCATGTCAGGATGCAGACAGAATGGGTTATCTAAGGTAAAAATCTGAGACTCCTCTTTTGGCTCCTTTTCAGATCCCCACCTTTTCTCAATATTCTTTTTGGAAAGCTCTGAGTCCTCAGCAGACCAGCAGCTACTGAGTTAACCATTTCTCTCCTTGATAATTAAGAAGCCTGAACTCCCAAAAATATATTACTTAGACAATCAAGGCCGGAGACAGACAAAGCTAGAGAAGACTTTATCTGACCAGGTGCAATCCTGTAAGTCAAGAGGACAGGACTCAATTAGTAAAAATCTCTATGAAAATATATTTCTGCTCCCAGAATTAACCTCCTACTAATTGGTGGTTGGAATGTGGCCTTTGACCCTGGACCTCTCTCTCTACTTTTTAGACTTTAATGGGTTTTTGTATAATTTGTAACCCCTTCACGGCTGTGATTCTTTCTCTGTGCTCTTTGTGTGAAACCAGTATATGTTAAACTCCAGACTCCATGGAATCGGAGCAGTTATGAGCTAAGCATTTAGTCTGGCTGTTCTCATTCCATCCGACCACTAAACGCCACTCAGGCCCCCAGAAATATAGAGCTGGATCTCTATAGGGCTTCTCGCCTTGGACGATTCTTCCTATTCTGGCCTCGGGCCTGGGGCTGCTGCTCTGAATTCCTCCCTGCTGTCTCTGGGGGCTCAGGAGGAGACAATACACAGGCCTGGGCTGGGCCCTTCCCTGGACTCCAGACTCCCCTGCCAGGCTTTGGGCCTGCCAAGGCTGATTTGAGAGCCTAAAGGGAGGCCTCCAGGGAGGGGCCTGAGCCTGTCCTCAGGGGAGGCAGCAGGGAGGGTCTAGCACCTCTGGGGGTCCTCCTAGGCCTGCCAGTCCCCAGGAGCCCAGGAGGAGCTCATTCCTGCAGGCACCCCAGGCTGAGCCCCCAGAACAGAGAGCCGCCCAGGCAGGCCCCGGGAACAGGACGTTCTTCAGAACGAGGGAGACGATGCTCTGGTGACCCCGCGCAGAGGTAGCCTCCAAGCCTGGGAACAAGGCGGGGCTGGGGGGAGCCTGTGACTGCGCATGTCCGCGGAACGGAAGAACTTGGGTTTCGCTCCAGCCTCCGGGAAGGGGACCGGAGCGAGCAGGGACGGGCTCCCCAGGGACCCGCCGGAGCCTGGGCTGGGGGCGGGGAGAGGCCTCGGTGCAAGAAGAGAAGCCCAGAAACCCCGGGAGGCTCCTCCCGGCGGAACCGGCTCTCCCGGCTCCCTCCCGGCGCTCCGTGGGGCCTGGGGGGTCTCGGGGTCCCTCGCGGCCTGCGGCCACGCTGGGCACTTCNCTGCGGCCACGCTGGGCACTTCCGGAAGCCGAGTTCCCCCCGGGAGGAAGCGAGGCCGGCATGGCCGCATCTGGTCACGGGGATTCTGCCGCGGCCGGGAACAGGGGCCAGAAGGCAGGTCTTGGGAAGAGGCCGAGGGGGGCCGTTACTCACCCTGGGAGGAGACGAGGGACTGCCGGGGGACAATTAGCCTCCGGGGGAGC
>NW_025396211.1:0-3489 GCF_016433145.1 Gracilinanus agilis | reverse complement strand
CTCTCTCTCTCTCTCTCTCTCTCTCTCTGTCTTTCCCTGTCTCTTTGTCTCTGTCTCTATCTCTGTTGCTGTCTGTCTCTCCCTCTCTCTTCCCCCTACTTCCTCTTCTTTTTTCTCTTATGTTCTATCATAAAATCACTTCTAAGACAGAAGGGCAAATGGGTTAAAAAAAAAAAAAACTTGCCCAGGGTCACAAAGCTAGTACGTGTCTGAGGCCAGATTTGATCTCAGGAAGAGGAGTCTTCCTGACTCCAGGCCCAGGACTCTATCCATTGTGCCACCTAGCTGCCCAGTATTTAGACTTAATTCTTAAAAGTCAGATAGAAATTTCTTTTTCATGTGAAATCACTTTGTAGTGACTTTAAGGTTTTTGTTTTTGAGGGTGGTAGTTTTTTGGTTCTCTTTTGTTTTTTAAGATTTCAGAGCTAGCACTCTATTACATTTAGATATAGATTTATATAGAGAACTATTTACAAAGTGCTTTATATAATGATCCCATTTGGCAGACATCTTACTTGTTGTCTAGTTCAATTCAGCAAGTAAGTAATCATCTAATATTCTAAAATGTGAAGACCTGGGAAAAGTAAACAGTGGTTTGCAAAGAAGAAAATTAAGGCTCAAATGCAAGGAAAACCTACCTAACAATTTGTTATCCAGAAGTACAAGTGGCTGGATGGGGATTAAAGTGGGTTCCTTTTCCCTGGAGGTTTTCTAGCCAAGATGGGATGACCATGGACTAGTGGCCTTCTTGTTCAGAAACAGACAGTCTCTGCCTCTGAAGTTTCATTCAGTTCTGGGATTTGGTGATTCAATAATTCTGTAACATTAGGGACATTCAAAGTTTCAACTAAATAATTGTCTAGTACAATGCCTTTTTTTAAAAAGATAAAAAGGCCGAAGGTCAGAAATAAAGTGATTTGTCCAAGGTCACTGATAGGTAGCTGACCTAGGAATCTATTAAGTAATGCTATCTCTAGGTACAAACACTTTGCATGGAATTTAGATGGATGTAAGAGAAGTATGAGGCAGGTAGGCAGTACAGCAGATGGAGTACTGGGTCTGGAGTCAGGAAGACTCATCTTTCTAAGTTCAAATCTGACCTCAGATACTTATCAATTGAGTGATCCCAGGAAAGTCCTTTAACCCTTTTGTTTCAATTTCCTCATGTGTAAAATGAGTTGGAGAGGGCCAGCTGGGTAGCTCAGTGGATTGAGAGCCAGGCCTAGAGACAGGAGGTCCTAGGTTCAAAACAGGCCTCAGACACTTCCCAGCTGTGTGACCCTGGGCAAGTCATTTGACCCCCATTGCCCACCCTTACCACTCTTCCACCTAGGAGCCAATACACAGAAGTTAAGGGTTTAAAAAAATGAGTTGCAGAAGGGAATGGTAAACCATTCCAGTATCTCTGCCCAGAAGACCCCAAATGGAGTCATGAAGAGTCAGACAATGATTGAAAAACAGCTAACAATGCCTCATGTGTTAAGTGAGCTAGAGAAGGAAATGACAAACCATTCCAATACCTTTGCCAAGAAAACCCAAAACGGGGTAAAGTAGAGTTGTCCATGCATGAACCAACTGAACAACTAGAGGCATTTCTCTAACTTCAGATACTTTCTCCACCAAAGATCTCTTGACTAGGATAGAAAGAGGAAGAAAAAAAGAACTATAGGATTTGCTTAAAAAAGGTCTGGTTCTACCTAAACGCCACTGGATTCTCTCAGATGGCCTTGGAACTCCCAGATCTGATTTCTAATCTAGTTTGTCCTCTTTCCCCCCAATTCTAGAGGTCTCTGGATTCTTAGGGATCAGTCTGAATCAGTCGTTGATACTAGTTAGCTTGAAGCCAATGTAGGCTTCTTAGGTCTAGAGCAGACCTCATCTGAACCCTTTGGTGTGGTCTCAAAAGCTCCCCAAGCTGTTCTGGATTTCCCCATATCTTTTGTAATGCCCAGTGCCTTTTAAAGTGATACTTGCTGAGTCATAAGGCATATGTGGTCATACTGCCTGGCACTGTTGGGAAACTCCATGGTGAAGTCATTTTGCAATGGCCCAGCCTGGAATTTTCATAGGAATAAGGACAAGGAGTACCATTTATGTTACTTGGGGTGGGGTTGCTGAGTTTCAGGAGTTAAAAGATTTGACCAAGTTCACCCAGCTCATCAGCAGTACAGACTTCCCACCTCCTACTCCCAGGCAGTAATGCTTCAGATTTCTGTCCTAAGAGAGCTACCTCCAAATTACTACCAATTCTGTAGGAGTCTGGATCCTGGGATAATTAAGATAACTTTTGTTGTAACTTGCTTTGGCATCTGGCTATGATGCTGAGAGCAGGGCTATGAGTTATAGCCAGAGAGGTTTTCAATTTAAACAGAATGGTAGGGGAAGCTAAGTAGCACAGTAGATAGAGCACCAGACCTGGAGCTGGGGAGGACCTGGGTTCAAATTTGACCTCAGACACCTACTAGCTTTGTGACCATAGACAAGTCCTAGCCTTGCCACTCTTCTGTTTTGGAGTTGATACTAAGACAGAAGATAAGGCCTTTCGAAAAAAAATAAATAGAATGATGGCTTTTCAAGCTGCTCTTAACTTGTACTCTTTGGGAACTGAGGACTCAAACATGAGGGGAATGTTATACTTTCTGAAATCATGGAATAGAATGGAAATTTAATCTGGGCCCATAGAGATACTCTTTGTTCTTTAATTTGATGGTCCGGATCTGGTGATTTCACCAAAAGATAATGTGCCTCAGAGTCAGAAAGACTTGAGTTCATGTCATACTTATGATACATACTGACTGTGTAACTCTAGGAAAGTCAATTAATCTCTTAATGTCCTCCAACTACTTCTCTAAGACTAGAAATTACAGGTAAAATCAAGTGGAAGAAGTTTCCACACCAAGGATTACATACCCATAACATACAAAGTTCTAAACAAGGATTTTCTTTTTTTTAATGATTTTTCAGCAGTAAATTTATTTCACTAACTGAAATAGTTTATAAAAATTACTGTTAAGAGTGTAAAGGGGGAAATAATAATAATTTTTAAATTAAACCACACTCTTTCCTTCAAAACATATGTTATAAACAACTAAAATAAAAATCCTTAGGTACATGGATAATTTTTACTAAGAGGTGAATGGCCAATATTATCTGTGTATGTCTATATGTATGTTTATCTAAATAAGGATTTTCAAAATGTTTTCCATTGCATATATTCAGAAAGGAGAAGGTATCATGAGCACTCAGGCTTGGGGGGAAGCCAGGGCTATGGAGGCCTCTGCACTGAGACTGAGTGTGGGAGTGGGAGTACTGTCGCCATGAACACAAGAGCAGGGGAAAGAACACTGCTAAAGCAAAGACTGCTGCCAAGCTACATAGAGCCATACCAGAAAAAGGCTCAGTGCCACTGAGCCCAGAACTGGAGATGTTCTCTCTGTCTCTCTCTTTCTCTTCCTCTTTCTCTCTTCCTTTCTCTTTCTCCTCCTCCTC
>NW_025396210.1:0-1179 GCF_016433145.1 Gracilinanus agilis | reverse complement strand
CCTCCTCCTCCTCCTCCTCCTCCTCTTCTTCCTCCTCCCCCCCTTTTCTGGGCCCAGATGTCTTTGACATCCTATTTCTTGTTGTTTTCCTCTTGACTCTAGAGATGAGGAGAATTTTCTGCTTTAAGGAATGATGAGCCGCTAAATGGAAGACATTTGGAAAGAGATTTGTGTGTCTCCATTTTTAAACGCCCAGGACACTGATGGTCATTAGGCAACATTTATAGGACTTGAGAGGACATGAAAGGTAGTATTTCAGGTCATAGAAAACATAAACTTTGGAGAAAAGGGCAGAGTCAGTGAGATGAGGGATGGAATCATACCTAACAATGCCATTTACCATTGCCTCGAAAACGTTACAGGGAGGCAGGGAGATGATTGGGTCGAGAACAAATGAATCTTTGGTTCCAAGTCCAGTGGTTTAGCCTAAAGGCTGTCTAGGCCCCTCCAACCTTCAAAGTGACTAAAGTTCATTATCATTTAAAAAACTAGAAACAGTTAAAAAAAAAATAAAACTCCTTATTTTCAATTGGTACCCTTCTCCAAGGATTAGCAGTACTTTGCACAGAATAAACATTTAACAAATTTTTATCATCCTTTTTTCAATTAACATTCATTTATTTTCTCTCTTTCCCACTTCCCTTGCCCTAGAAGAAAAAAAGAAAAGAAAAACAAGACTCCTAACAAATATGCAAAACAAATTCCCATGCTAACTCTGTCCAAAATATATGTGCTTCATTTTGCATAATGAGTCTACCAGCTCTGTCAGGGGGTAGGTAGCTTCTATTCCTTCTTCATAAATAGGTTTGAGCTCATCAGCCTTTGCTGATTCCTTCCCCTCCCCATCTCCATCCTCATTCCCTTTCAAATTACATATATATATATATATATATCCAGATTCCTTACCGTCTCAGGGAGAGTGGCAAGGAAAGAGAGTTTGGAACTTAGAATAAAAAAACACACACCAAAAAATTATTTTCCCATGTAACTGGTGAAAACTGAAATATTATTTAAAATCCATGTAAATAAAGCAAACATTCAAAAACAAACCAAAGAAAAAATCTAAAATGTATTTCCTTAAATATTTTCTAGCTACATGTAAACAATTTTTAACATTCATTTTTTAAAAAATTGAGTTCCAAATTATTTTGCATGTTAGATAATATATATATATATATA
>NW_025396209.1:0-1148 GCF_016433145.1 Gracilinanus agilis | reverse complement strand
GACAGTGTCTCTGTCTCAACGTGTATCTCCAGTCTGTGTCTCCTAGGCTGCAGCTGCCTACCCACAATACCTCATCTTCTCCTTTGCAACTCTTTATACCTCTGTGTTTATTTGATACAAATGGCCTCAGTGCCTCAAAAGATGTCTGTAAATGTCACATTATTCTAATTAAACTACCTATTGCAAGGGATTAGCCTTTCTTATGAAAAAACTCAATTTGATAATATAGAAATTAGCCACATTATCTTAACCACAGGCTACATATATGTATTTATAAATACTTTCAAATTTTTAGAAAGGATGAGCTAGCTTAATGATCCAGTACTGTTAGAAATCTGTTGTATATAAATGTCTAAATAAGTGTCTCAAAGAACAGAAAAGAAACCTTAAATGAATCTCTGCTACTGAGCTGTGAAGCTTCTAACACATTTCTGAGACACGAAACAACTGCTCTGGTCAAATACGTCACTTAAAGTGATTAAGCCAGGATTAAGAGTTAAAATCCAGGGCAGAATTCTTTGAAATGCCCTCCCAGATAGGCTAAAAGCACAAAACTCCATTATCTTTATTAGTTCTTCTACATGCCAAAAGACAGAAGAACCCATATTCAGTTTTTAAGGCCAAGTTAAAGAAAGAGTCCTCTAAATAGTTCCCCCGCACCCCAAAAAAGAAAGGACAGAGATAAAACTGCACCAGATTATCGACTTCAGTGATTTCCCCCAAAAGAACCTGCTTTTGTTAAAAGCTGCTATCTTTGTTCTGAATGTCCTTAAGAGGAACTTAAGAGACAGTAATAGCAGGAGAAAGTAATAGCAATAGCAGTGAGGAAATGAAGGGAATGCTCCCATTTACTTTATTTGTGTTTGGTACCAACATGATTTATCATCTCTGGCTTATTCATTAGTCTTAGCATCTTTTTGGTCTGATTAGCCAAAACATAAAAGTTAATAACAAAAGTAACAATAATATCTGCTGGCCACATTAAAAAAGACTAGAAAGAAGGAAAATATATAAAACTAAATTGAAACTAATTAGATAGCTAGGACAGAAATGCATAATTTCTCATTTTGTGAATGGTCTTTATTTGAAAATTAGAATGTGTTCTATGTTCTGAGGCAGGGCAGAGCCAGGGGTCCCCCAGGTCAGAT
>NW_025396208.1:0-2237 GCF_016433145.1 Gracilinanus agilis | reverse complement strand
TTCTATGTTCTGAGGCAGGGCAGAGCCAGGGGTCCCCCAGGTCAGATAGCCGCCCTGTCCCTGACTGGCCTTCCAAGAACAAGAAGGGCTCCTGGATGCCACCTTCCTGCCAGGCCCTGCCTCACTCGCTCCCCAGCTCTTAACCCAGGCCTGCTCTCCTCCCTGGGGCAGCTCTCCTCAGCCAGGCCAGCCCCCTCCCCTGGCTCCCCTCTCTGCCCACCCTGGTGCCAGCCCCTCCCAGGCTCTTTCCTCCTTGGGCTGGGAAACGCCAATCCTGTCTGTCACCCCCCCATTCCCCAGCACCTCCCCCTGAGGCCCTCCTGTAGCCAGTGGGGAATGGCTGTCAGCAGGGAATGTGGGGGAAAACCTCAGTGTCTGCCCTGGAGGCTGCCTTTGCTGTGAGGACAGAACAAGGTGCTGGATGTCCTCAGCAGCCCCTGCCCTGCCCCCGGCCCTCACCTGCTTCTTTTTACTCCATCTAATGAGGCACAAAGGCCTGGCCAAGGCTGACCCCCTGCCTGAGGCAGGAAGCAGCCTCTGGCCTGGAGGAAGGAGCCTGGCTGGAGCCCTTCTCAGCAGCCCTTCCAGCCCTGCCCGCCATGCCCAGCCCTTTTCTTCTGCTAAAAACGCTCCTTTTCCTGGCTGGGCCTCCCCTGAGCTCCCCCTAAACGCCTCCTGAAGCCTCCCGGGCAGGCCTGACTGACCTGTCCAAAGCCAGAGGCCTGGAGCTCAGCAGCAGAGCCTGTCCCTGGGCCCTCCCTGGAGCTGGGGGACCCCCGGCCATCCCGCTGTGGGGGGAGGAAGGAATGGCAGCGCCTGGGCCTGGCTGGCTGCAACCTGGGCCGCTCCTTCAGGCCGAGCTCCCGAGGCAGGAAACCCCAGAACATGGTGGATGGGGGGCAGCCAGGGAGGACCCTGGAGCTCCCCCTGAGGACAAGCAGGGATGGCGCCCCTGCAGGCCTGGCAGAGACACAGCGCTGAGTTCTGCTGGATTCCAGCCTGGGGGGGCTGCACTCACCTGGGAGGGGGGCCTCGGGGTCCCGGGGGCCATTCCCTCTGGCTGCGGGCTCTCTGCTGGGGCCACGCGGGGGTCCTTCACGGCATGGAGCCCCAAGGTGGGGAGACTTCCTGCTTGGAAGCTTGGAGGGAAGCTGAGAAGGGGAGGGCTTAGAGGAGCTCCCAGGCCCTTCCCTGGCCTCAGGGGAGACTCCCCAATAGGGGGGGAAACAGGGAGTCTCAGGCTTGGGAAGGGCCTTGGACTGGCCAGGCAGAAGCCTCCCCTCCCCCTCTGCCGCCATCTCTGACTTCTTTCATGCACTGGGTGGATGGAGAGAAACCGGGGTGGGGGTGGCGCTGGAGGTGGAGACGGGCATCAAGTGGGGGTTGGGAAGAGTATGTTGGCATTTCTTCAGTGCACAAGATCTGGTCTCCTCCCACGGCAGGTGGGCGCAGGGAACCCCTCCCTGACCTTGGCCTGTTCTGACCTGTAGGGACCCCCGAGGACAAGCCGGACCATGCCGTCTCCCATCCTGCACCCCCTTCCCCCAGCTGCCTCCTGGCTCCGGGGCTGGGGGCCCCTTCTCTCTCTTCTGGAGGAGGGCAAAGCCCCGCCATGGCTCCTGGGCCAGACAGAGCCGCGGCGGCCTGAGCCCGGCACTTCCCTTAAGGCTTCTCTACGGTTCTTTAAAGTGAGAAACACACTGTGAGGCGGCCCCTCCCCCACAAACTTACACGGGCTCCAGCCTGGCCGCCCTTTTTTCCGTGCCGCGCGCGCACATTTCTGGAAATGGGTCTGAGAAGGCTTCTTCACTCCCCCACAAGCTCCGGAGGAGAAAAGCTTAAGTGACAAGTTGGGAATGGCGGGCCGCACCTGCGCACTGACTAGCCAAACTTCCCCAGAAAAGGTCCAAGAAGCACAACTGTGATCCTTCCGGGAGCTGACACTGCCCACAAGGGATTCCCAGCATGCCCCGAGGCTGCCACTGTGGGGAAGATCCAAGGCTAGGGAGGAGTGAGGGAACCGGCATTCTGGGAAATGGAGTTCTCGTCCCTGGGCTCCTGGGTTTAGCGGCTTGGTGGGCAATAAATAAAGGAATAGTTCCCCAACCTGGAGGGTTGCAGCTTCTCTCCTCACCCCCAGCAACACTTCCTGCCCTGCCAGCTGCTTGTTCCTTAGACCAGAAGCTGCCCCAGGATGCAGCCTGGCACACAAGCAGGTGCCTAATAAGTGTCTATTG
>NW_025396207.1:0-2210 GCF_016433145.1 Gracilinanus agilis | reverse complement strand
AGTGTCTATTGACTGACTGATCAATCCATGGATCTCTGCTCTGATGGCATAAAGTTGGAAAACCTTGTAAAACTTACAATGGCCTGGGGAGGTGGTGCTAGGATCCAGTCTTCTGATAAAGAAGGAAACTGAGGCAGAGGGCAGCAACTGACAGTCCAGGGCCCAAACCAAGGCCCAAGGCCCTCCTCCCACATGTTCTCCTCTAGAGATCTCTCTGAACATCCTGCTGCTCCTTCTGCTTTGAGGGGACCCCAGGGCTCCCCAAAGGAGGGGTCAACCCTATCCCCACGTGTAGGAATTTGGTGACTTGGGGACTGCCCTCCTGGGCCTGGAATCCACAAGAACTGGGATCAAATGTGGCCTGAGACATTTCCCAGCTTGGGAAGCCTGAGCAAGGCCCTTCCCCAGCCTTTACCTCAGTTTCCCTCACTATGGAATCCAGAGAATAAGAGCCTGAGCCCAGGGAGCTGTGGGGAAGGGGTTCCAGCATAGATCTGGGGGAAAGCAGGGCTGATTCTTCTGGGTCTCCTGGGACTCTGGGCTAGATGAGGATGATTCCCTTCAGTAGCCCTCCCATTCCGGGAGGCCCAAAGACCTTTCAGAGGCTGGGGTGGAGGCCAAGGAAATCCCCTCCTGCCCTTTGCGAGGCCACCAAAGGGGGGAGCAGCCGCTGAGCCCAGATGGACAGTGGCTGGGTTGGGAGGTGTCTGTGTGTCTGTCTGCAGGGCTGCTGGGTTCAGGCTGTTCAGGCCTATCTACCTCTTCCTCACCCCTTTGGGACTTTCTGGGCAGAGGCTGGGAGGCTTTGCTCACTCCTCCTGCAGCCCATTGGACAGGGGAGGAAACTGAGGAAAGCAGGCTAAAGTGACTTGTCCAGGGTCCTTTAGGGGGAGAACTTGGGCCTCCCTGACTCCAGCCTGAGCTCTAGCAGGCACAGAGGGGCTAGAGGCCTGGAAGGGCTTCTCTCCCTGGAGGATTCTTCCTTTTCTGGCCTCAGGGCTGGGACTGCTGCTCTGAATTCCTCCCAGCTGTCCTCAGGGCTTAGGAGGAGACAATACACAGGCCTGAGCTGGGCATGGTCTGCCCTCCTCTGGGATGGGGGTATTGGGGGTCCCCATGGCCGTCCCTGGACTCCAGACTCTCCTTGCAGGTTTTGGGCCTGTCCAGGCTGAGTTGGGAGGGAGCCCTAAAGGGAGGTTCAGAGGTGGAGGCCTCCAGGGAGGTAGCTGGGCCTGCCCTCAGGGAGGATCCTTAATGGCCTGCCAGCCCCCAGGGGCCCAGAAGGAGCTCTTTCCTGCAGGTACACCCAGGCTTACCCCTAAGAAAAGCAGAAAGCCACCAAGGCAGGCCCCAAGAACTGAGACTGGAGCAGAGCAAGATTGGGTCTGGGCCTTGTTAGCTCCCTGGGAGAGGAAAGGGGAAGTCTGGGAGGATAAGGAAGCCGGCATAGCGGGTACATGAAGGTATGAATAGCAGGCTGGGCAACGGAGTCTCTGAGCAAGGTCTGCCTCCATTCCATGGCCAGGAAAGGAGGGCGAAGTCTGCAGATGCCCCGCCTTGCCTCTGAGGCTGGGTCATTGCTAGGAAAAGGGTTCCTGGTGGCTGCAATCAATGGAGAAGCTTCATGAAATGCCTGCTGGAAGCCTGGAAGAACAGAGAGCCGCCCAGGCACGTTCTTCAGAACGAGGGAGGGAGACGATGCTCTGGTGACCCCGCGCAGAGGCAGCCTCCTAGCCTGGGAACAAGGCGGAGCTGGGGGGAGCCTGTGACTGCGCATGTCCGCGGAACGGAAGAACTTGGGCTTCTCTCCAGCCTCAGGGAAGGGGACCGGAGCGAGCAGGGACGGGCTCCCCAGGGACCCGCCGGAGCCTGGGCTGGGGGCGGGGAGAGGCCTCGGTGCAAGAAGAGAAGCCCAGAAACCACGGGAGGCTCCTCCCGGCGGAACCGGCTCTCCCGGCTCCCTCCCGGCGCTCCGTGGGGGCTGGGGGGTCTCGGGGTCCCTCGCGGCCTGCGGCCAGGCTGGGCGCTTCCGGAAGCCGAGTTCCCCCGGGAGGAAGCGAGGCCGGCATGGCCGCGTCTGGTCACGGGGATTCAGCCGCGGCCCGGAACAGGGGCCAGAAGGCAGGTCCTGGGAAGAGGCCGAGGGGGGCCGTTACCCACCCCGGGAGGAGACGAGGGACTGCCGGGGGACAATTAGCCTCCGGGGGAGC
>NW_025396206.1:0-13758 GCF_016433145.1 Gracilinanus agilis | reverse complement strand
TCTTTCCACAGTGTTTGCATTCATAAGGTTTCTCTCCAGTGTGGATACTCTGATGTCTAGCAAGATGCCACCTCTCTGTGAAAGCCTTTCCACAGTGTTTACATTCATAAGGTTTCTCTCCAGTGTGGATGCTCTGATGTCTAGCAAGATGCCACCTCTGGGAGAAAGTCTTTCCACATTGTTTACATTCATAAGATTTCTTTCGAGTGTGGATTCTCTGATGTGTAGCAAGCTCAGAGTTCTGACTGAAAGGTCCACCACCTTTATCTCTCACAGAAACCATCTCGATACTTTTATTTTTTGGATGTCTGAGGTCTGAACTACAGCCAAAGGCCATTACTCCTACGTTACCTTGATACATAGGCATTTCAGGTTTCTCAGGTGACTGAAAAAGTCCTACTTCTTCAAGAAAGCATTTCTTATATTTGCTACTCTGACAATAGTCATTTCCTGAAGTCAATTTCATATCCTGAGTTAGGACTGAATATTGGCTGAATTTCTCAGCAGTTTCATCAATTTCACAGTCACTCTTTGGATTTTTATTTACCTTGATAGAAGAGTCACAGATTTCTCTCAAATGGAAGTTATGAGGATCCTCATTCATGCATTGTTGGGGGCCAGATCCTCCCACAAAAAGCCTCACGGTGCTAGACAACTCCTTCACTTTAAAATTAGTCTCTGTCTCTGAAGAAAACAAATAATGATATAAATACAGAAGGAAAGAGGAAACACACACACAGAGCAATATACGTTCTTTCCTCTGATGGCAGAATGTAACTTGATTTTTATTCTATTTTCCTAGGGAAAAAGAAGTTTTCAAATTTAAACAAGCAGAACTACTGTTTGGATAGACCATTTGGCCATATCTGCAAGATAGATGATTTTAGAAAGACTTTCACATACAATTACAATGAAACCTAACAATGTACCTGTTGTACAGGTAAGCCCAGATTGTCTTCATATTTTGGAACTCATGACATGAATAAAGAATGGAGGAAGGGCCTGAACAACTTCCTCACAACTAGACTACAACTCAAACCTTCTGCATGAGCATGCTTTATCCACAGTATTGCACAATCTTTCTCCATTGCCCTTCCTATCTTTCCTAAAAAATTACTCCCCTGTTATTCTTATAATTTTGTTAATCTCATTTAACCTTCTAGGTATTCTGTTCTAGAGTTTTGGATTCACCATCACATGGTCCACCTTGGCAAATTTTGTATGTTAATTAAGCACAACAATAATTTCACTATTTTTAACACATGCATTAATTTTCAAAGTGGAATAGAAGTTTTCTTTTCCCTACAGAAGCAAAGATTTTTTGCCATTTAGTGCAGACATACTAAATATTCAACTTATTTTACAATCTACCATATATTGTCTCAAGCCCTATACTGAGTCTATCATTCATAACTCAGGAAATAAACAGCATTATTCAGTGCTTTCCACTCACTCACCTAGGCAGGAGTTCCTTGGGTGTTTTTGCTCTAGCAGCCATGGTGATTTGCCTTGCTGAAAATAGGACATAAAATTTTCTCTAGGAACTGGAAGCCCTGGGCATAAGAAAGAAGAAAGGGATCAGGAGAGAAAAATAAAAAATATGGTCCTATTAAAGGAAAGGGGCATAGTTCCAAATTGCCATCCAGAATATTTGGATTAACTCAACGCCACCAAAAATGCATTAATGTCCCAATTTTGCCACATCCCCTCCAACATTCTCCACTTTCCTTTACTGTCATGTTAGCTAATCTGCTAGGTGTCAGGTGGTACCTCAGAGTTGCTTTGATTTGTATTTTTCTAATAAGAGATTTAAAACACTATTTAATGTGTTTGTTGATAGTTTTGATTTCTTTATTTTAAAATTGCCTATTCATGTCCCTTGCCTATTTATCAATTGGGGATTGGCTTGATTTTTTGTACAATTGATTTAGCTCCTTATATATTTGAGTAACTAGACCTTTGAGTTTTTTGTTATAAAGATTTTCCCCCAAATTTGTTGCTTCCTTTCTAATTTTGGTAGCATTGGTTTTCTCTGAACAAAAACTTTTTAGTTTAATGCAATCAAAATTATTTATTTTACATTTTGTAATTTTTTCTAACTCTTGCTTGGTTTTAAAATCTTTCCTTTCCCAGAGATCTGACAAGTATACTATTTTGTGCTCACCTAATTTACTTACGGTTTCCTTCTTTATATTCCTTTATATTCAAGTCATTCCCCCATTCTGAGTTTATCTTGGTATAGGGTGTGAGATGTTGATCTAGACCCAATCTCTCCCATATTGTTTTCCGAATTTCCCAGCAGTTTTTGTCAAATAGTGGATTTTTGTCCCAAAAGCTGGGTTCTTCGGATTTATCGTAGACTGTCTTGCTGACATCACTTATCTCAAATCTATTCCACTGATCCTCCCTTCTGTCTCTTAGCCAGTACCATATTGGTTTTTTTTTTTAAAACCCTTGTACTTCGGTGTATTGTCTCATAGGTGGAAGATTGGTAAGGGTGGGCAATGGGGGTCAAGTGACTTGCCCAGGGTCACACAGCTGGGAAGTGGCTGAGGCCGGGTTTGAACCTAGGACCTCCTGTCTCTAGGCCTGACTCTCACTCCACTGAGCTACCCAGCTGCCCTAGTACCATATTGTTTTGATGACTACTGCTTTACAGTACAGTTTAAGATCTGGTACTGGTAGGCTGTCTTACTTCATATTTTTTATCATTATTTCTCTTGATATTTCAACATGGAAAATGGCAGGGTGGAGTTCCTGCAAGATACAGTCAAGCCTCACCAAGAGTTCTCTAGAGGGCGGTCCCCTGGAATTCTGGGTGAGGCTTGACCCTGTATCTTGCAGGAATTCCACCCTGCCATTTTCCATATTGCAGTATTCTTGCTCTTTTGTTCTTCCAAATAAACTTTGTTTAAGTTTTTTTCTAATTCAGTAAAAAAGTTTTTTGGTAGTCTGGTAGGTATAAGCTCTAAATGAGTAAATTAATTTGGGTAGGATGGTGATTTTTATTATGTTAGCTCATCCTACCCATGAGCAGTCAATTTTTTATCAATTGTTTAAATCTAGTTTTAATTGTGTGGAATGGGTTTCATAGTTGTGTTCGTATAATTCCTGTGTTTGTCTTGGCAGATAGATTCCAAAGTATTTTATATTGTCTAGAGTGATTTTTAAATGGAATTTCTCTAACTCTTCCCGCTGTGATGTGTTGTAAATTTATAGACATGCTGATGATTTATGTGCGTTTATCTTATATTCTGCAACTTTTCTAAAGTTGTTGATTATTTCCACTAACTTTTTAATTGATTCACTAGGATTTTTTAGGTAGATCATCATATCATCTGCAAAGAGTGATAGCTTGGTCTCCTCACTGCCTATTTTAATACCCTCAATTTCTTTTTCTTCCCTAATTGCTACTGCTAGTGTTTCTAGTCCAATGTTAAATATTACACGTGACAATGGGCATCCTTGTTTTACTTTTGATCTTATTGGGAATACTTCTAATTTATCCCCATTGCAGATGATGTTTGTTGATGGTTTTAGAAATATACCATTTATTATTTTTAGGAAAGGTCTTTCTATTCCTATACTTTCTAGTGTTTTCAATAGGAATGGGTGTTGTATTTTGTCAAAGGCTTTTTCAGCATCAATTGAGATAATCTTGTGATTTTTGTTGGTTTGCTTATTGATATGGTCAATTATGTGAATGGTTTTCCTAATATTAAACCATCCTTGCATTCCTGGTATGAATCCTACATGATTATAGTGAAGAACCCTCATGATCACTTGCTAGAGTCTTTTTGCTAGTATTCTATTTAAGATTTTTGCATCTATGTTCATTGAGGAGATTGGTTTATAGTTTTCTTTCTGTTTTTGTTCTACCTGTCTTTGGGATCAGTACCATATTTGTGTCATAAAAGGAGTTTGGTAGAACTTCTTCTTTGCTTATTATGTCAGATAGCTTGTATAGTATTGGGGTTAGTTGTTCTTTGAATATTTGATAGAATTCACTTGTGAATCCATCTGGTCCTGGGGATTTTTTCTTAGGGAGTTCTTTGATGGCTTGTTCAATTTCTTTTTCTGATATGGGATTATTTAAGTATTCTCTTTCTTCTGCTGTTAATCTAGACACCACTGATGGGCACACTACAGTCCATAGGCCAGATGTGGGCCCCCTGAAATGTTCTATCCACCGAGGGACATTACTCCTAACCTGACAAATACAATGAGTAGGATACAACACAATGAAACTTGGAAGGAGTTGCCTTAGAAACAGACTGACAGATAAGCAATTCCTTTCCTTTGGCCCCCTCTTTAAAAAGTTTGCCCATCACTGATTTAGGCAATTTATATTTTTGTAAATATTCATCCATATCACCTAGATTGCTGTATTTATTGCATTTTATCAGGCAAAATATTTTTTAATGATTGCCTTGATTTCCTCTTCATTAGAGGTGAGGTCTCCCTTATCTTTGATATTGATAATTTGGTTTTCTTCTTTCCTTTTTTATATTAGATTGGCCAGTACTTTGTCAGTTTTATTTGTTTTTTCAAAGAACCATTTTCTAGTCTTATTCAATAATTCTTTTACTTTCAAATTTATTGATTTCTCCTTTAATTTTTATAATCTCTAATTTAGTTTTTAACTGGGAATTAAATACATTGCAGGTGGAGTTGTGAATTGATCCAACCATTCTGGATGGCAATTTGGAACTATGCCCAAAGGGCTTTAAAAGACTATCTGCCTTTTGATCTAGTCATAACACTGCTTAGTTTATACCCCAAAGATATAATAAGAAAAAAGACTTGTATAAAAATACTTATAGCCACCCTCTTTGTGGTGACAAAAAATTGGAAAATGAAGAAATGTCTTTTGATTGGGGAATGGCTAAACAAATTGTGGTATCTGTTGGTGATGGGATACAATTGTGCTCAAATGAATAATGAACTTGAGAAATTCCATGTGAACTGGAATAACCTCCAGGAATTGATACAGAGTGAAAGGAGAAGATCCAGGAGAACATTGTACACTGTAGAACAATTAAACATAATGGACTTCTCCACCAGCAGCAATGCAAGGATCCAGAGCAAGGCTAAGGATCTTATGAGAAAGCAAACTAGCCACGATCAGAGGAAGAACTGTGGGAGGAGAAACACAGAAGAAAAACAACTGCTTGAACATATGGGTTGATGGGAATATTATTGGGAATGTAGACACTAAACAATAACTCTAGTCCAACTATCAATTATATGGAATTAGGTCTTAATCAATGATACCAGTGGAATTGTGCGTCGGCTAAGGGGGGCTAGAGGGAAGTGGGGGAGAGGGAAAGAACATGAAACATGTAAGTATGGGAAAATATTCAAAATAAAAATAAAAAAGGAAAGTAGGCATGCAAATAAGGATTACAGAATGGCTTCTGTTGTATTCACTGTCAGGACATTTGCAGGAGGGCAGAGATCATGGAAACTATTTGCAATCAGAAAATTCCATCTTTATTTACCTCTTGTAATAGAAAGATAGGCACATTGTACAACCTCCATCATCTAGAAATTAAAGGCAGCTGGTACTGAAGTGGTAAGAGATCAGAACCAGGAGTCAGAAAAGGAAATTTAATCCAACCTCAAAAAGATGATCCACAGTGCCCCTGGGCAAATTATTTCACCTCAGTATGCATTAACTATGAATTGACAATAAGACTATCAAACTACCAGGGATGTTGTGAAATTAAAGATAATTATGAACTCATTACCCAGTAGAGGACAAAGAGCATGAATTATGAAATGCTTTTTTCTTTTTTCCCTTCCTTTCCATTCCCATCATGTGGCCTGGGGTTTGATAGAAGAATGAAGGTGGAATGAGTATAAACTTGATAGAATAAATAAAATGAGGGGCTGGGTGCTTTACTTTTACACTTTAAAAAAAATTTTGATTCCCATATTGCTATGGACATAATCCACAGACCTTACTCACTATATGTCTACTTGTATATATCAAATATGCTTCTTGTAAAAACAAACATCTCAGAGGATTCATGTTTTTAATCCACTCTGCTATCTACTTCCATCTTATGGGTGAGTGCATCTCATTTATAATTGCAGTTATGATTATCATCTCTGTATTCCCCTTCACTTTGTTTTCCTCTTTTAATCCTACACTTTCTCCTTTCAATATCTGTCTACATGGTTCCCTTTCAATCACTTCCTCATTTCCCCTCACTTATATTATTTCCCTTCCTACCACCTGTGAAGATATAATTATCTTTCTTTGTCTATTTTGATGAAATCCATCAGCAACCTTTAACTCAATCAATCAAGAACTCAAAGCACTCCTACTTAACACTTAAGTAAGAGAGTTCACTAGTCAAAAACTCTCACCTCCAAAGGGGACTGCACAGCCCTGGGTAGGACAAGGCAAACTGAGAGATTGCAATTGAATATGTGAAGAAGGGGGAGAGACAGGAAATGATGTGGAAAAGGAGCATAAAAGAAGAGACCAGCATGGGCCTTGGACCATTCTTTTCCTGGCATTTGGAGTGATTGGTTCTGAAGATTCCTGCCTAGGCTTTGGAGGAGACTCTCTCCCTGGATCCTATGTCAGCCTGGTGGGTGAATGGCTCAGGCTGTAGAGGAGGCTGCTCTGGTGGACTTCTGGCTGAAGACTCTACAAGGAGATTGAGACCTGAGGAAGCCTCCAGCTGGGGTACTTAACTGGACTCACTTCACTAGAGAAGCTCTTAGGGCTGGTGGGCTTAAGAATCTGCCTTTTTATCTACATTTCCCACTTTCACTCTTTCTACCTCTTTGTAAATAAAAGCTGCTTATAAGTCATTTTCACTTAAGCTATATTTTAAAATTGGTAACCACAATATTACTTTATAACACTCTTCTTGAGTCAAAAACTCCAATTTTAATCCTTACAAACCATCCTTATTCTTCTACTTCTCTATAGCTCTTTAATCACTCTCCCTATTTCACCTCCCTCTTATTATTCCCCTCCTTCACTACCTTTCTTATTCTCCTTCTAGAGGTCTAGAGTTAAGATTCTATACTCCAATGAGTGTTGTTATTGCTGATGAGAATATTTTATTGATTGTCTGTCATCACCTTCATTGTCCCCTCCACTATAATAGTTTATATGTGTGTGTGTGTGTGTGTGTGTGTGTATATATATAAATAAAACATTGTCCCTTCCACTTTAAGTTTTTCTTCCCAGGCCTCTTTATTTGATATAATTTACCCCGTATTACTTCTCTTCTTTTTCTCTCAGTGCTATCCTCTTTTTCACCCCTTGATTTTTTCTGCATATCTACCTGAACGTTTTAGTACCACACGCTCAGTCTATGTATACTTCTAACTACTATGATGAGGAGAGCAATTTTTTTTAGTATTAAAAATAATTTAATATACAAGTTAATATTGTTTCTTCACAAAAGAGTTTTTGATGCCAAGAAAAAGCACATAGTACCATACATACAATCAGATGGTAAGTATCCAATTGTTTGGAGCCCTCACTATAAATATAATCTGGTAGAAATACTAATATACTCCATTTCCAATTTACAAGGGCATTATTTCTGTGCCAATTACCAAAAAATTGAAACACTTAAATATTGCAAATTTAAAACAGCAATTGAATTTTAGTGAGGAAAAAAACAATTTAAAGAGTTTGAAATTCAAATCCTATATTTGCTCTTTGCCCTGGAGTAGATTATAATCCTTTTGCTTCTATATACAGATATTTTATATATATAGAGTGACTTAACAAACTTTGTAAGGTTTTAGTAACTTAGCCTATAAATTAGCATAGGCAGCATGAGTCTAGGGAAAGTATCATGGAATAACACTTTTGCGAATGATTGACCAGACTTCTGTTTGAATAATGAAGTACATGCTATTTTTAAAAATTACTGACTACAGAAACAGATTTTTAAAAAATAGCAGCAAAATGCATTTCCAGATAACCATGATGGCATAATGGAAAGATCTGGCTAGTTGGAGACCTGGATGCTAGCCAATAACTAGCTGTATGTTAGGCAAATCATTTTATCTCTCTGGGCTCCAGCATCTTCATCTTTAACAGAAGACCTGAATGAGGTGATCTATTGGGACACCATTTTAGAGCAAAAAGCTTTTTTGGTATTTAAATGATCTTTAACAGATTATCAGTTCCATACTTGCATACTGATCTTTCTTTTTTTGATATACCACTCCAAAGGAAAAAATGATTTGAATGTTACCTTACAAATCTGCAAAGTTGTTTTTAGTCAAAATCTGCACCTGGGATTTTTTAGTAGTATCTCTATTTTTATAGCCTCATACAAGCTAAGAGATTTTAAAAGGTATTCATAAAAAAAAAGTTACTTATGATTCTGGTTTAAAATAAAAATGGTTTTCCCACTAATATTCCTCTTTCATCCTGAGAACATGATTTTCCAAAAATTATAAAATTGAGACAAAAAAATTAGAAAGCGCAAAGGAAAGAAATTTCTTATTTCAGTTATAACCTGGGACTGGTAATTTATGTCCTTCTTTTGCTTCAAAAAATGTGTAAGAGAGAGTGATCACATCAACTTTTGCCATTTTGGGATCTTCAGCAAATTCAGGATCAATGAAGAAAAATACTGGCATGTCTACTTCCTCTTGAGGATTAAGCCTTTGTTCTTCAAAACAGAAGCACTGTATTTTATTAAAATACTGTCCAGCTTCAAATGGCACAACATTATATGTAGAAATTCCAATTATTGATTTGTCAGTAGGATTCTTAGCTTTGTAAAATGCCAGTGCAGTCTCTCCTGGTACTACATATATGTCTGTTTGTTGAGGCTTAAAATTCCAGTGTAGACTTGCATGCACATCTGCATTGAAGGTGACTTTAATGATTCGGTCTTTAACAGGTACCATAGTCTCAATCTGGTCTGAAGCATGACCTGCTACAGGTGATCCACCAAGTTCTGTAGTCTGGCAGTACAGGCGGTAGAGGGGAACCGCAGCGTAAGACTCCATGGCTGCCGCGGCCACATACGTGAGGACGGTGCGGTTCCTCCGCCGCCACTCCTGCTCCTGTTCTCGAGTGAATGGATTCGTGCTCTTCGGCCTCCGCAGTGTTTGCCGCAGCTGAAGAGCGGCGCCCCGGGGGCCCCACCACCCCAAGCAGGCCCCCGAGGAGAGCAATTTTAAGAGTTACAAATACCATCTTTCCACTAGCCATAGAAACAATTTGACTTTATTAAGTCCTGTAAATATTCTCTTCATTATTTATCTTTTCATGCCTCTCTTGAATTTGGTATTGGGACATCAATTTTTCTCTTTCATGCTGCTCTTTTCATCAGGCATGCTTGGACATCCACTTTGTTATTAAATAATGATTTTTCTTCTTGATAGAATATAGTCAGTTTTGATGGGTGGAGGACTCATGGCTGTAAACCCCTTTTTCTTGCCTTCCAGAGGTTATATTTCAAACACTTAGATCTTTTCACGTAGAAGTTCCCAAATCCTATGTAATCAACACTGAGTCTCCATGATGTTTGAATTGTTTTTTTCTGGTTTAGTAGTACTTTCTCCTTAGCATGGGATTTCTTCAATTTAGCTATAATATTCCTGGGAGTTGTCATTTGGGGATTTATTGCAGGAGGTAATCTATGGATTCTTTCAATTTCTTTTTAAAATTATGATTCAAAGGAAATCAAGGCAGTTTTCTTTGATAATGTCCTATAATATAACATCTAGGCTTTTTAAAAATATAGTCTAATAAATATTAAGATTATCTTTCCTGGATCTATTTTCCAAGTCAATTTCTTTTCAGTCAGATATTTCATATTTTCTTCTTTTTTTTTGCATTCTTTTGACTTTGTTTTATTGTTTCTTAATATCTCAAGAAATCACTGGCTTCTATTCCCCAGGTGATAGATGGGCAATTTTCAGGTAAATAAATCAAAACTATCAATAAGCACAGGAAAAACTTTTCTAAATCTCTTATAATCAGAGAAATGCAAATCAAATATCAAAACAATTTTGAGATATCACCTTACACCTATCAGATTGGCTAATATGACAGCAAAGGAAAGTAGTAAATGTTGGAGGGGATGTGACAAAATTGGGACATGAATGCACTGCTGGTGGAGTTGTGAATTGGTCCAACCATGCACAAAGGGCTCTGAAAAACTGCCTGCTGTTTGATTCAGCGATACCACGGATGCTTTTATACACCAAAGAGTTAGTAGGGGCAAAGACTTGTACAAAAACATTTATAGCTGCACTCTTTGTGGTGGAAAAAAATTGGAAAATGAGAGGATGCCTTCGATTGGGGAATGGCTGGACAAACTGTGTTTGTCTGTTAGTGATGGAATGCTATTGTGTTAAAAGGAATAATGAACTGGAGGAATTCTGTGTGAACTGGAAAGACCTCCAGGAATTGAAGCAGAGTGAAAGGAATAGAACCAGGAGAACATTGTACAGAGAGACAGATACACTGGCAAAATCGAATGTAAGAAACTTCTCTACTAGTAGCAATGCAATGATCCAGGTCAATTCTTAGGGACTTATGGGAAAGAACACTATCTACAACCAGAGAAAGAATGGTGGGAGTAGAAACACAGAAGAAAAACAACTGCTTGATCATGTGGTACTGTGATGTTTGGAATTTGGGCAAGTCCCATTTAAAAGTATTTTACAAACTTCCTGTGGACATGTGGGGGACTTTGAAACTACATTTTCCATGATCCAATGAGTTTCCGGTTTTTGGCGTGGTGACATCCAACATATAGAGCAGCTTAAATTTGGAGGTCCACCTGGAGACGACCTCTTTGGCTACTAAGGAAGATGGGAGGAGATGGAGATGGGCGGCATTTTTAAAAATTGTCAGGCGTGGTCGTATATATTTTTACCAACATGGTCATGGAAATTAAAATATTATTTTTCCTCATAATATCAGCCTTTATCATTTTTAATCCTTTCAGTACGATGGAGATATTATTGGAGATGTAGACTAAACGATCACCCTAGTGAAAATATTAATAATATGAAAATAGGTCTTGATCAATGACACATGTAAAACTTAGTGGAATTATTGCTGGCTATGGGAGGCGGGTGGGAGGAGGGGAAGAAAAAAATATGAATCATGTAACCATGGGAAAATACTCTAAATTAATTAAACTTAATTTTAAAAAAAATCATTGGCTTGATTTATTATTTGGGGAATAGGAGATGAGGAAAAGAACATGATTCATGTAATCATGGGAAAAAAATCCTAAATTAATTAATTAAATAAACATAAAAAAAGAAGTCAATGCTTTCTACATGCTCAATTCTAATTTTTAAGGAATAATTTGCTTCCATGACCTTTTGATTCTTGTTTTCCATTTGGTCCATTTTACATTTCCTGGAACTTTTTTCTTCATTGGATTTTTCTGCTTCTTTTGCTAATTGACCAATTTTGCTTTTTCATCATCTATTGTTTTTTTAATTCCTTTCATTTGTTTTCCCCATTTTCCTTCCACTTCTCTCATTTGAATTCTTTTTTAACTCTTCCAGCACCTGAGACCAATTTCCTTTATTAGTTGAACTTTTGCACATTTTGTATCCCAATCCCTGCCTCAGTCTGAGCCTTGTTCTTCTTTGGCTCTATAGACATTTTCTATGTTTCTTTTGCTGTTTGCTCATTTTCCCAAACTCCCCCCCACCCCCCACTTTGACTTCTCAGTTCTCAGAGTAGGGGGAGCATTCTCTTAAACTTCAGTTTTTCTTTGCTCCTCCCCTCAGCTATACTTATGGTTTCCTGCAATTTGCATTTCTTCCAAGCCTGTGGGCTGAGCCCTCTCAAAGTTGCTGATTTAGTCACCTCTAGAGATGCTCATGGCTTGCAGGGCTGAGAAAACTGGGAGCTACTTTGCCCTGGGGCTACAGGCTTTCCCACAGGCTCCAACTGGCCAAGAGACTTGGGGACCTCACTACAGCCTTGTGCCAAGCCTTTGTATTCAAAGGGGTTATCTGTAGAAGGAGCTAATAATGCAGGCTTAAAAAGGTTCCTGGAGTCTCAGATTTGGCTTGTGACCAGGTTCAGAACCTAGAGCAGTAGTTGGGGGGTGGATTGTCTTAATTCCTCTATGTGCAGTTTTAAATCCATTTCCCTTCCTTAATCTTTAAAATAGATCCTTTCTGCCTAACTTTCAAGTTGTTTCCCTCAGGAGAGCCACCTCACTCTTACCATGTTCGTTCTGTGACTAGTCATTTAAAAGCACATTTTAAGGTTGCTTTGATATTCACAGGGCAGGTAAAGCTTTTCCTTCTGCTATGCCACCCTCTTGGCTTTGTCTTCCTTTCTAAAGACCAGACTCAGCTCAAAGTGGATTTGTAGAGGGTTGACACGTAGAGGGTTCCCTTCAATGCCCATGTTCAAGGAAAAGATGCCTAGGTATAAACAGAGGACTTGCACATAAAATATAGGTCTAACTAGAGGCTGGACTAGATGACTTCTGAGATTAGTTTCAGGAATAGAAGTCTGTAACACTAGTGTAATTTTTCACCTGAAGCTATCCAAAACGGAGGGGACATAATTTCTGGGGCAAGAAAGGAAAGTCCCACCTTCCCATAACATAATTCAAGACTTTTCTTTTTTTGTTCCCCATGAAAAGCAGGCACAAGGAAAACCCTGGGCAGAGATCAGCACTTCTGCTTCTTTAATCATTGACAAAGGTTCAAAATTCTATACTTCTGGCTTAATAATAAAGACATTCTCTTAATGGCAGATTCAGAATCAACACAGGAAATGGTTCTTACCCACAGAGACTAGATTCTGCACATTCTCCAGCATGACCTCCCGGTAGAGCACTTTCTGAGAACGGTCCAAAAGGCACCACTCTTCCTGGGTGAAGTCCACGGCCACATCCTTGAATGTTATTGATTCCTAAACCAACAAAAGTCACAAGATTTAGAGCTCAGAATTCATCTAATACCACCCTCATCAACTACTATGAGGAAAGTGAAACACCGCAAGGGATTTACCCAAGCCCTGAACTCTGAAGGGTGTCAGAGCCACCACTGCAGACCAGTCATTCAAAGCCCAATGGAATATCGACAAAGGCACCTTGTGTCTGAAGTGAAAATCATGTTGTGAAGAGTACAATCTGGAGAAGTATCTTACTATGAAATGCTTTTCCCTGTGGAATCAGAGAGATGGGAAGTGCTCTCTGAGTGAAGTATGAGATTCTGTGGAGGACAAAGAGAGGTGATCTAAAATTCCTCTTCATCACAAGTGTCAGAGTTGATCCGGTAAGAATATTTTTTAAAGAGTTTGTGAGAAGGTAGCATATACTGTGTATTCTAGAGAGGGAAATATTGCCAGTGATCAATGAGGAGAAAACAATGAAAAAAGAGTTCTCTACTCAATTTCCTAAAAAGAATGGAATACTCTAATCTAGATGAAAGCATAAAAAGGATTTCATAGACCATATATGGGATCAGACTCTGACTCTAGCTAAGTGAAGAAGCTTAGTCTTGTGTTAAATTGAGAGTTTGGGGAACAACTTGGTATGATATGACAAAGCCAAAAGACTGTCTTTTTTTTAATGATATATGACATTTATTACTGGAATATATTCAGTCATTTTTCATTTAGTTACATGGAAAGAAAAATAAGTATGATGAGGAAAAGAAAAGGTGCTACATCTTCTTAAAATGTATTTTGGTGATTAAAATAATTCAAAAGAACGATACAGACAGTGTCTCTGTCTCAACGTGTATCTCCAGTCTGTGTCTCCTAGG